>NW_010228769.1:0-10878 GCF_000690775.1 Eurypyga helias
CGGCCCTGGCTCCCGCCTGACAGCCGGGGCCGCGATGGAGACGGAGGCGGCTCAAGGACGGAGCCACCTTTAACGTGGAGTGCTTAACCCTCTGTGGTTAAGCAAAAACTGTTACTCCAGCCCTTGCCCATCTTTCAGACGTGTTCTGGAGGACTGTTTCAAGTCCCAAGCAGCAGCCGTCACACCAACCTTATTTCGTCCCTTTTTGCCTCCACCAGTTTCATCTGCCCTTCTCATCACTGCTCGGCCTCCAGCGTTGTCCCAGAGGTCAGCGAGAGCTCGGGGTAGGGCTGCAGAACAATCCTAGGAGCGCTTTCCTCCTGGCCGCGTTCCTTACGCAAGCCTGCGTACGATCAGCGCCGACGCCAAGTCCTCCCCTACGCTCTCACCGGGTGCGTGACTCATTGACTTGAGTTGCGAGTTCCCTGGGAATTTAGATCAGCTCAGGAGGACTGTGAGACCACAGCGCTGGGGTAAACGTTACCTTCCGAAGAAACATCCTTAAAAAAATGGCTTTAATTACATTACTGTGAAATTTGGTCAGGTTGGTAAGCGTTTTGAGATTTAACATGATTGCCGCCTTCCCTCATCTTTGCTTCTCTCTCCTGTGCTGAAAGTTAAAAGTTCACACTTGAGAGGAGGACTCACTGTTCATTGTTTCTTCCCTCACTTCTGGCCGCAGATGCGCTTTGGTTCTCCACAGTCTGTCTCATGAAATACGGGACCAAACTTTGCATAAAGCAGCTCTCTTTAGGGAGGCTGCAAGTGAGATTATACATATATAGAATCGTAAATACAGCTCTTTCTGTATGGACACGAACTGAGCTTCCGTTTTGCCTAGAGCATTGTCTAAGCTGGAAATCCTCCCTGCCACAGCACTTAGACTTTCTTCAACCTCAACATCAAAACAGTCATTCATCTCTTTGTATGGTCAAATAATGCTCCAACTTGTTCAAAGATTGGAGAAACAGAACAGGAATTCAGTGTAAATCATAGCGCTCCCTGGTAGAACTGAGCTCGTACTGGGATGAAAGGGAATTCCATTTCGGCAGAGGACAGAAGTTCAACCTCCAGCCAGTGGTGGACTGAAACAAACTCCCCAACTATTCCACACGGAGTTGATCGAATACCACCCTGGGCCTCAAAAATCACTGTGCATAAAACCAGTGCCACTCATACATGCTACCGCCTGGGAAAACCAGGGCTCCCATTCTTACACTAGGCCAGTGTGGGGGAAGTGACCGTAAATGGAACAGGAGATGTATATTCAGGCCGGGAGACTGGTTGCAACAATTAGCAGTCTTCTCACTACGAGGAAAATAGTGTCTTATTCTTCAAACCAGCTCTTCCCGTGCACAGACTGTGCTAGGCCTCAGTGTTGCTTATACATTTTATATATAAATTGTATACATTACTTATTATTACATATATTGCATTATAATGTGTATATTACATTTGATGCATTAACATATATACATTTACTATGCTACATGCTTTTATTTTATATATAGATATATACACACACACATATAGGTACAGTAAATTTAGCCCTTGTGTCAGAGAGCAAAGGTGGTTGTGTTGTTTTGGGGGTCCTCTTCATACAGAACTTGAGCTGGTTCTGCCCTCCCGGGGAATGGAGGGTGATCAGAAATGAGTAATTCGCACAACATTTTTGTACTAACAGCTGGGTTCAGATTTTAATACAACCTGAGAAATAAGAATTGTGTTTTCCCTCTTTTCACTAAACATCTTTTTAAAATTACAAGCTTATAGCATTTATAGATAAAGAGGTAAAGGCAAGACTATTAATTGGAAAAAAAAAGTTCACCAAAAGACAATTTATACGAACATTTTAATCTAATATTTAGAGGTTTCTCGAGGCACCTCTTTAGGGAATAGTGTTTCAAGTTGCTGAACATTCTCTTCGGGTTGCAAGACGCTTTCTATGCTGTTCACATTTAGATGAAAAACGCTCAGACATCTTTGGAAGCCAATAAGGCAGCAACAGCCATCAGAATTTTAAAAGATACATTTTTCAATTGTAAGTCTTTTGCCCGTTTCCCAAGTGTACCATTTGAAACAATTTGGAAGCAACGTTATTAGAGTCACCTCAGTGTACTTTTTGGACCAACGCTATTGACCTTCCTGTGAATCACCTCTCTACGCGAAAGCGGAACGTCTCTGCACTGGGGTCAGTACACACACTGGTGCAGGAACCTGACTTCATTACTTAGAGGAATACAGCTTAATGTATGTTAAAAACATACAGGCTTGAGGCCACATGCACTCAATGCATACATACGTGCACTTGAAAAACTGCTTGGGGAAATACACCTCAGCAGTCACTAAGGAACGATTTCTCCAATGTATAAAAACGTAAGTTATCTTATGCATATTCAAACGCCACGTGTTTCTCATAGTGAATTAAAAGAGATCAGCGGTCTGATTATACCTGTCATCAGTCATGCAACCTCCCAGCATGGTAACACCATTATGATGCCATAAATAATTTACTGATAGTGAATCATACTTCAACATAGTAATAATTTTGATTTTTTTTTCTCTAAATATTAAAAATCACTTGTCCTCTGAGCATTTTCAGTTATATTCAGAATGTGACATCCTGGGAAAGATTATCTTCACCTTTTTTCTTAGAAGAAAGGCTAAGAGTCTACGCAGCTCCGCTGGCGAGCATTTGATTTAGAATGTTTGGAACAGGACAGGAAGTTCCTGGGGGAAAACAAAACACAACCCTCTCTCATTTTAGATAAGTATCCCACGGTTATTTTTACTTTTAACGCAATCTATTTTTAAATACGCCTGTGTCTTCTGCTGTCCTCAGAAATTCCATGTGTCCTTTTTAAGCACTAATACTTTCTCTGTGAAGAAATCCCATCTCTTGGCTTCTCTCGGAGCAAATTTTACTGGTGTTTCTTGACTCTTGCGCTAACATTTCAGCACTCTCTTCAGAACGTTTCTCTCTAGTTAAGAAAGCCCAGGTGATATATATATTTATTTATGCTTTAAATCTAAATCCTGAACCTTATTTTGATTGCAAATGGAATGACATTAGTGATTATATATGCCAACCAATGACACAGATTTTCAGAATATTAAGTTTAATTCCACTCAAATCAATCAATTTCCCCTTTTCACTTCCCAGCTTTCAGTGGGAAAGAGCTTTTCACACATAATACGTGTCCCTGTCTGAAATATTATTTATTATCTCCTTGTATTTCACATTAATGTTTCTAATTAGTGTTTCCAGCTGTCCAAACTTCTCTATTTCACAACAATCATCTATGATTATTTCTGATGTGAATGATATGCTTTTAATAGACACAAAATCTCAGATTCATTAAAGCACAGAAGACTCTCAATGGTAAAGACATCTCTATAGCATCATAACAATTGGTAAAGTTCTGGCTATGGACTGCTACAAGTATGGAGAGTTTCTTTCAGCTTGCCTGAGCTTTGATGGCAACTTTAAAAAGTGCAAAAAAACACCCCAGTCTAGCCCAAACAACTTCCTACTATTCAGGAAAGACAGTCAGGTTTTCCAAGATACTCCTTTATGTTCCTATTTCCTCTTAATAATCGAATTTTTAACAGAACTGTGGCTAAAGGCAGCTTTTCCCAGCTATGCACGTTGGATTTATTTTCTGCAGAGAATACAGGAAGAATAAAGCGAGTTTGTTGTTGTTGAGGAGCCCTACAGGTTAGCCTAACTAGCTGTGGACACCAGCGATGTATCTGGATACCTACACAACAGATGGCACAGAGTCCTTCCCCCTAACCTGGAGCCTTGAGGGAGCTATTTTAATAAAGCAGGCACCAAATGTAAGTTGCCTTCTGGGTTTTTTCCAGAAGTAAACCAAACAGTAACTACTTCGGAACCGGCACTAGGTTATAGTGACAGAGTGAAGCCTGTCCTTTACTACAGATAAACGTTCTGCTGCTGAAAGACAGGACTATATGTCTTCTGTGAAAGGTCTATTGTTTTGCAAAGTTTATAGCAGGAAGTGAATCAGGAGACGGGGACATTTTAGGCTGAAGTTCTATTGTGAAGCCAACAGCAACAAAGTAGCTTTAGGGATAATGCTGTTTCTTTTATTCTAATTAAGTTCCTAAAGCCATATAAAGGAGCTATTCTGTGGGAATCTTATTAATTCCTTCTATGTCAAAGAATTAACAGGGAGAAAGGTTAGTGCCCAGGAAGCAAGCCCCACTATTCAACTTTAGCAATAAGCTCCTTCTGCACTGATGTCATTATAACAATTCCCGTAGCTGTTCAGAGCTTGTCTATTTAATTCTTCGTACAATACTGTCGTTATGCCAGCGATCACTTAGGCATGAGAAGAACAGTGTTTTAGGCCTGAGAAGCACATTTATTTTAGCTCTGTCTGGTAAGTTATTACAGTAGCTGAAGTCAGAACTTTTGAGGACCGTTATTTCTAATTTATTTTGTTCCACCAAAAGCCAAAACAGTTTCTTTATCCTACAACTAGATACATTTGGAGGATGATTGGCCTAGGGCCATGGTTAGTTGCTGAGAACTAAGAGCTTGTCTGCTTGCAGTCACTCAGATTTAAGACCACATGAGCCCTCTCAGAGGTAAAACAGTCTTTAATTTTTTGGAGAATTGAGCTCCTGCAAAATGAGCTACCTTACCTCTGAATGAGAGCATCCGCACAAGGTTTAACAACTTTGATTATGCAGGTTGTCCTCAACCTTTAGTCAGTTCCCCTAACTCCTGCAGCAGACCCAATCTCTCTCACCACCTCACTTCCAGCTGATAGCGGAGCATGCCCGGGGCTGTTATCAGTTTGTACACCACCTCGTACCATGAGTTCTCTCCTACTACAGCAACAGATGTAGTTAAGGACGTAGGAGTGAAAGGCTTAAGGTTTTATCCCTGAGTAGGCAATCCAAGTTTTCATTTCCAGTTTCTTTTCCTCCTTACCAGATTTTCACCTTTACCTTTCAAGGCCATGTACAAACAAGCATCTCACAGGGCGATATCCACATACTGCCCTCCTCCCCCAGAACTATTAGCTATGACTCCTTTTGTTTCCTTGTCATCCTCCTGTTTCCGAGTCTGCAGACAAGCTGCTTCATGCACAGAGCAAACTCTCATTCCAGCCCTTTCCTTACTGAAATTCCTGCAAAGGAGAGTTGTGTTTTTGAATAGGTCTTATGCAGAAAACGTAGATATGTTATAATACAGAGCAATGGCTGTTCCAGATTTTGAGTTTCTTGAGAACATTTCACTTCTCTACATGAAGCTTCAAGTTCTTTGTAGAAAAGGAAGACTTCCTGCTTGGTCAGTTTTTTGGGGGTTGGTTTGTTACTGATAATCAGAAAGCCAATCTTAGTCACCTAGAATTTAATTTTATTTCAGTTTTGTTACTTAAAACTCCCTTTGCATGTATAGGTTTTTCATGTATTAGAAGTGAAAATATCGTTAGGCCTTCAAATGTCAACGCCTGCAAAAAGCCTGTTGGAAAAGGAAATGAGGAGAAAGCAGTCTGATGGATCTAATCACTAGTCTATTGTTTTTAAAAAGAAAGTGGAATGAGATCAGGAAGAGAGGGTCACTATATCTGCAGTCTCTTTGACTCCTTGGCTCTGAAGAACACTGCATTACTGAATTCGTGTTTGGGTCAGCAGGATAAGTTGCTAGCAGTACACTGGTTGGAGATTTAACTGTGTAAAATACGACATCAACATTTGAAATCTAAATTCTAGGTCTGAGATGAAGTGTTACATAGCCAAAGATTCCTATCAGAGCTTTTTTTCTCCTCCCTACCCCCCCATTAGTAATACTTTAATGTTACGATTTTGACATAGTAATGATAATTTACAGAGATATTTCATTCTCAAGTTAAAGTGTTTGAAATATGCTTCCCCAATACTACAGTGGCTAGAACAAAGGATTTGCATGTTCCAAATTGGTATTTCTGCTAGAAAAATACTTTCCATATAAAATACTGCTCTGAAAATATGGTATGTTCATGAAATATACCTGGCTACACACTGGGACAGAAATCCTTCCTCTTTGAAAGCAATAGTAAGACTTACTGATTTAATATGACGATTTTTCAGTAGTCAGGACTGAAAGACTTGCATTGTTATACTACTAAGAGTGCAAGCTCAAGTGAGTTGACTCTTTCCAAGCCATTAGAAAACCCCCAAACGAGTAAATAAGAATATTCAATATTAGTAATATTACAGGTAGTAAGACTCCTATTTTGTCTTGGAGGCTTTGTCTTCAGCTCTGTTCTGCAGACCCCGATTCAACTGGCTGCCTAGCTCTAACGACACCATCGCCAATACAGAGTACCGCCTACAAAGAAGTTTGGAAAACAAGACTCTTTTAGATGCTGCCAACAGTTTTGGTTCACTGTGAAATTACAGCTGAAAAAGTATTGCCTGGATTAAGTCTCCAAAGCCTTCTACAGCAATAAATCCTCATAACCCATTTGTGGTTTTGCTTTCTCATTCAGCCTTCCCAAAAGGGAGGCTGAAAGTTCCTGCAGCTCATTTAGTATGTTACGACTTTCTACCTACTTAGAAAATAAGTGTGAAGTTGACTTTTACTAGAATCTGCATTTCTCAATATACCTCTTCCCTTTAAAGTAGGGATCATCAGTATAGGCTGCATGAACAGGAAAGAAGATAAAGGGAAGGAGTAATCACTCTATCATAGACATCCTTGCTAGCGCTACCGTTACAATAGAGCAAGACTACAACAACATCCTTTGTCAAAGCTATTAAAGAAATTAATTAATCAGTGGAAATGAAAGTGAGAGAAAGCTCCGTTTTCCTTCTGCCAGAGGAAGAATATCCTCGTTGTGTTGCCTGTCTGTAAGAAATATAACCATACTACAAACTATTATTTACTACAGCCTCATAGTTCCAAAGGCTGTCACATACTTCCTACTAACAGGTAGTTGGGGGTAAAGCAGTAAAAACCTGCCCACTAAATATCACCTAATTAAACCAACACCGAGTATGTGACCACACACCTACCTCTGAGCAGCTTACCTGTATAGGTTCAAATATACAAGCAACAGTCACGCCTAGGCACTAAAAAAACCCCAACCTGACAAACCAAACACAAAACCCCAACACCAGAAACTCTCAGACCTGGAATTTAGAAGAGCTTTACTGTCCTGCAGTAATCATCTTTTTAGCCTCATTCCAGGAGCCAAATTGAATATGCTTTCGCAGAGTTCAGTGAGGTTAGAACTCTGATGACCAGAGAATCAGATTTTGGTCTTTATTCTAATGGAACATAAAGATGCATCAAGATGAGGATTACACTTGGAGTGACTCACTCAGTCTACACACTTTGTTCTTTACGGCAAGGATGAATCCCAGGTCATGTGTAAGGATACTGGTCAGCCCAGCCCACATCTGCCCTCCCTCCCCAGCCCTAACGGCTCTTGACGGATTGTGTTCAGACTGAGAGTCATCAGCCCCAGCTGTCCCAAAGACCACAGTTTGTGAGCAGCTGCCCTCTTCTAGGAGGACCTTCAAAAGAGGAAAAGGACGAACATTTTCTGTGGAGCACACAGGAGGGCAAAGCACGTAGCCTGCCACAGCAGACAGATCGAGTATCGCTGCGCTGGTGACGTCCAGACTGAAGTGTTTTACGGCTACACGGGCGTTTGCAACGCTCAGCCTCCTTTGTCCTTCTCTCCACTATACCACCAAAGAAAAGAGGAGGAGGGGGAAGGAGAATAAAGACAACCAGAACTGCATATCGACAGTTGTAAGCAGCTGCCCAATAACTAGTGGAAATGCAAGCGGAAGCAACGCCAGCGACAGACCCAACCAGTTTACATGCAATGCTGTTAGAAGACAGAAATACCTATTTTTAACTTTTGTTCTATGCATTTTGGTAACTAATCATCACAACTTATTGATCAGAGCTACCAGAAATAGCTTCCCACGTGCAACAGTATTTTTGTTACAGTGCATATGAAATTACAAAAATATATAGACTTTGTACTTACAAACATGCATAAATGCACTAAGATATTCTGGTGCAAATAAGGATTTATCATCACCTTCCAGCAACGAGATTTATTACAGTATGTAGGTTGTTCTGTCTGTTTTTCCACAGACATGCATTATCCTGAAGTAAAAATTCATGGCTAGTGATAACGGATCAACGTACCATTTGAAACACTCCCTCAGTCCATGAAACGTTCTACCTCTAAAGGTTTAGCAGGTCAAAACACAAACTAAATTAACACCCCCCTCAACCCCCCAAACCCTCAGCTTGTAAAGAGGTGCTTTGCAGTCCCTTAATATTGGTTATACATCATCAGCTGCCTTAACTGAAGTTAGCCTCAGCTCCATGTATCGCTGTATGTTTCTAGCTACTCTTCTTCTATTGTCAGGAATCTGAACCATCATTGTGACAATATTAACGCTCACCACAACCACCCTTTCCAGAATCCACGCCTCATTTATTGTAGGGAGTTAGGGACAGGCTACTGTAGGAAATAAATTACATCTAGGAGGGCAAGGGGGTTCTTTCAAGAATGCACATTTTGAGTTGTCATCTTTATAAGGACAGTTCTTAATCATTACTGAGATAATATTCATTTATACAAAGTATATTTACATAAAATAGCTATATATACAGACTATATATTATTGTAATAATCATCAAGTCAGTGTATGTCTACTAGAGTTCCTGATGTTGTTTCACTTCATTTCAAAGGCTGTATTGTCCTCTTTTAATATTTTGCCTGCAAAGCAGCAAAAGTAGAGGAAGCCGTTCAAAAACTGCGTTTTAGTTCACGATACCTTCCTAGCAAGGGTGCAGCTGTTCTTTCTGTTATCACTTCCAGGTGGTTAGTACAGGCTTTCCCGAATCTCTTGCACGATTTCCTTTTACTCCAGTGGATTGCCCAGAACGACTCCGCAAGTCACGATCAGGCCCATCACCCTGCGCCATCTCTTCGTCGTATCTGAAGGTAAGACAACCCGTTCAGTGCCTTGTCCTGCCACTCGCTACAGAAACAAGGGTGGCTCCTCTGTCTTCGACTTTGCTTAGTATCTCGCACTGAAATTCAACGCAAGCCGTTCTACACACAGGTTTACACACGCCTAATTTGATATGCAGCTATTCTTGAAGAAAATATACCGACACGTGATGTTACAGTGCAAGTCAACTGAAATATCTTCAGCTACTTTTGGAAAGGTACAAGTCATCTGGCAGGTTTGGTTTGTGAAATTTTATGCTTGTGAAATTTCACACGTACTTCTGCATTTCCACTTACTACGTAGTTCCTGCTTTAACCACAGACCATCACACTGCTACTAGTTTTATTAAAGTCTGAAGCTATTGCTTCAAACAGGCTTGTTGGCTGCAGCGTTAAAAAAACTCCACTCTTGCATCAGAGAGCGAGTAGGGAAAAAGTGAGGTGAACAAACAACAGTGTGCCCAAATTAAATGCATTTGGTAACTCTTCACCACAGTGACAAGTAGTTCTTTAAATATCTAAGCCCATTATGGACTGAGATAACCTCAGTATGAACTCACTTCTCAGCTGCTACGCAAATTCCGAGCAGCAGTTGTGTATCGATGCGTAAGCCTAATTGTCAAAAGGTAATACTACAGTATTTTGTAGCACAGTCATAATATGTTCTTAGTTACGCTATTGCACAGGTATTTGCAGCTACCGTGTATAGAACACGATTGAAGGTTCAGTGAGGAATTCATCCAACGCATTTAACGATCTTCACCAGCATATAGAAAGAGTACTTAAGAGCAGTATGAATTCATGGATCCACTATGTACGGAAGCGCATTCCTGACATAGCGAACGATGGCACCCCTCGTGCTAGAGAGCCTATCCGAACATTTTCCCAAAACGTAAGAGAAACTGCGTCATCAATATGATATTTAAATCGGTGTTCCCCTGCATAAGACCAATCAATCCTAGATAAATCCTTCAGACACTCCGGCATAAAGATCTCTGTCTCCTCTGTAATACAGACTGGGGAATTCAAACAGTACCTGACAACTCGTTATTACACACAGGAACTACAGGAGTCAAGTGGCGTCATTTCTAGGGCCTCAGAGAAAGTTAGCATCAAATAGCTATTGTATCTATTGAACTACCACCTAGGTATTACACTTCACACAATTAAAGTCCTACACACGTAGGGGACCGTCCCTTTGCCTCTGTCCCTCAAATCTAGCTGCTGGAAGTTCAGAAGGTGCAGGCAGGGGCTGATCAGACAAGTAATGTTCCTTCTGGACACGAGGTGAGGCGAGTCCGCTCTAATGCGCTCCCACCTCCAACGGTGCTACTGCAGCTCCAAAAAATAATGAAGTGGTATTTTGTGCCCATTTTTTGCATTAGAATGAAGTTCATCTGATCTTTGTGCTCTGCATTATACATTAAAAAAAACCCGAGGTGACTGAAAGACATTTGCATTTATATAGAACATGGATAAAACTTACAAGACTTCGTAATTGCCAAGAACCTCTTTTGGTGGAGACTTATTCCATTTACAGTCTGGAATTTCCCCGTTCGGCACAGCAATGTTAAGTGTGTCGTTAATAAGATTATACTTCAGGATGCGATCGTTAGCAGTACTGGAAGTGAGAGAAGGGGAAGCATTAACCTACAAAAGAAAAACAATAAGTCAGCATCAACTTTTTGAGTGCTTTACAGTTCTCCAAACAGCCTGTGTGATGACTGTATGTACGGTTTGGGAAATTACGACTTGGCGACTCAAAGCACATCTTTCAGTTCCTCAGACACTGGAAGGAATCCCCCATTGGGCATTTTTCTTTTTACTTAAAAACCAAAAGCACCACACCACGTCTGCAGTGTCAGCCTGAAGATTT
>NW_010228769.1:10892-24985 GCF_000690775.1 Eurypyga helias
GGGTCAGTCAGACAAGACAGATTTTTGTTTAATTTTCTAAGCTTACATGGATACCAAAGCCAAATTTCAGTGCTCATAATTTGCCTGGTTCACTCCAAAAGCTGTCATATACAGGAATCTGTGGGTTTCTCCTAGGTAAACAGCTTTTATTTATGTTCTTAATCCCCAGTTAAATTGTGAGCTGGAGAAACACATACGTGCTCTCTATTCAAAGAACTGCATTGCATCTTGTTTTAATTCAAACTGGGGTTCATTTAGCTTATCTCTTGCATTCCAAATTTACTACGGAGAAGTGGTATCAGAACAATAAACAGATTTATTATTTTTTTTTAATAAAACCCATTTACCTTTTATCTTTCACTCCCAATTAGATTGAGAGGGAAGAGGGCTGGATTAAAATTTATGTTGACCATACAGACCTCAAGCTAATACACTGAAGAGAAATTTATGTAAAGAAAAAAAAAAAGCCTTCAAAATACCCCAATTATCCTATGTATGCCCCTTCTTCGTCCTCCCAACCTGCAACATTACGGCCACAGCAGCATTCAAGCCAATGCCAATGCTCCAGCTACCGATACATTATCTGCCAACTCTTCGACTGCCTCTGACGTCCAATTGCACGGATACACTGGATTTAAGACATGACAGAAAGCCCCAAACAAACACAAATGCCAAGCAAATAGGAAACAAAAGCACATGCTAGCTTGGCCATCACATGGCCTATTTCACTTTCCAATATTTTTCTCAATCCACTTATCTGAGGAACGAAAGATACTGTTTCAAAAGAGGAAAGACTACATTGAAATCTACTTAGTTTCATTCTGTGAAACAAGGAGGAAGTGTTTTTCCTGTACTTTATGTAACTTTACCTCGATTAGCCATGGTTTAAGCTTGTCATCAATGATAATGTCATATCCGTAACACTCGAAGCAGTGTTTATCATTATTCATCACAGGCTAAAAAAAAAACCAAGACAACAATATGCATTAAAATCAACAATTTTGTAAGTGACCTAATTACACATGCAATTACATTATGAATCTTCTAAAACAGTTTTCAATGTTGTAACTCTAACACAAGCTTGCTAACCAGTCAGTTCAGGATTGTCCTTTTTTTCCCAAGCTGTAAAATGTATTTCAATATTGCTGATGGCATTAATGACAAGTTCTAAGTTAGATTAACTTTCCATTATGTCCCCAGCTTGAAAATAAGTGGTTTTGTATTTTGCAGAAGTAATAAATATTTAAAGCCTGCACGCATCAGGAGAAATCTGGAAGTTTTAAAATGTACAGAACACAGCTTCACATAATTGTGAATTCTTTAAAACTTCATTCAAAGACATTTCTTTTATGATGTTTCTGTAACTATGCAGGAATTTGAGGTCAAATGATTAGCAGATACATTTTAAAAGTTATAATTAGCTCAAGCCAACTATGATCCCAAAAGCCAAGGGAGACCAAGGACCAAGTTGTCCTTAGATGCACATCCTTTAGAGAGTTGGTAGTTTTCCAGCATCTGCTGAACACTCACAGTATGCATGGTAAGACTTTTCATCTATGCAAAACTCATCAGATCTTTTAAAGAAACCTTTGTCACAGGTTACTGAAGTTTTCCCCTAGACCAAGAACGAAAGCTTTTCAGTTCTTCAGGGAGTGAAAGCAGAAAGGAAGAACAAGCATCTCATTATATTTGCCACTGTCAGAAAGGCAGAGGACCAAAACGTGTCATGCTCAATAATTCTCAACACCTTCTCTCTTCTCCTTTAAAGTTCTGCTAACATTTAGATTAAATCCCTTTTCTTCTCACATCTGGTTTCAAATATGCAGAGGCTGAGTTGAGCCATGTTTCCCCACCTGCCTCGGATCCTAGCTTCATGACCTTGTCCCTCTTTCTCATGCTGATGCTGGTGTTCTTCTGGCCCTTCAGTGAGGTGACTCAGCTTATTACACTGGCAGAATACTAACCCGTCCACCAAGAGCACAGTAATTATCAGTTGGGCAAGGGAGCTGATTCAGCTCACCGTCGTGCCAGGACCAACCCAAAAGAGATGACAGGAGCAGGCACTTGGGAACTGGACAGCGAGTTCTTCGCTTACCCCAGCTGACCCACAGTAATGTAATTGTGGGAGATTACCCAACGCTACAAAGTCACTCGAGCGGAGGATTGATCTCTACTTGTATTTGAAAAACCAGAAGAGTCGTGATAACCACGTGACCCGTGTATAGAAGAGCTGAAAGTAAGTTATGTAACATTGCTGAACCCGTGCGTTTTCTTTGATAAGTTGTCCTCCAGAGCTGTTTTGTCTTTGACACATTTGTTATTGCTGAAATGACGTCATGCACCTTGGCAGAGCTTACTACTATTCACGAGGGCAGTACCAAGTCACACTAAACCGTCCCCAGAGCCCTCAAGGAAAGGGATTCACTCACGTCTTCAATATGCAGAAAGCTCACCCACCCACCCCAAGGTTCGCTCAGCTCAGAGCAATCAAGAGGTAACAGAACTGCAAAATCAGCATCGACACCATCACTCCAACAGCAGGAAATAGATTTTAGAGGTTTTGATGGCAAACTCGCTTTCATGGTTATGAGAAGCCTGCAGCCGTAATGCCATCGCTGGCAGCATTCCAGGAGCAGTACTCACCGCAACAGCCTTCAGTGACTGCACAATTATCCAGTGAATTTCATCAAATAATTTGTTTGTGACTTCCTTTCCACGGGTACTCTCCAGATACAGCCGTAAGTTGCTCACTGTCCACTTGCCTCCGTGGATATGATTGTAATCATCCTGCAGAGTTAAGGAATTAGTTCATTAAGATTTTGAAGTCACTCAGCAGTTTTGTTTCATTCACACAAAAAGCCCACTTGTACTTACCTACAGTATTGCTCTAAAAACAAACCCAGCAAGTTGCTTTCACACTATTTTATGAAGCCTTCAGCTTTACTTTGAACTGCCCTCTCCATAAACAACTCTTTATTATATCTGTGTTTACATCACACATTGCAAATCAATGAATAAATCTTTAAAAAGAAAAAAACCCAACAGTACTTTGACAGTTTTATAGTTAAACGTGATTTATGATTGGGAGATACAAGTTTTAAAATGTCAAAGAATGTAACTTTTTCCTCCTCTAGGGATAAGGGAGGAATAATTAAGTGAGCAATAGCTAAATTTCACTGAAGTTAGCTGTTTTAAAATGCAGCACTTGACCGTGCTTGTCTGTGTTTATTCATTTAAAATGAGACTTGTCTCTTTCCCAAAAGCCAAACACGGCATCTTCTCAGTGGTGCTACTGACAGTTACACTCAGGAGGACAGTGAAATGACTCAGTTATTTTTAAAGGTTAACTTTCCAGGTAATTCAGTATTTTGATATAGGAAAAAAAAAAAACAAAACCAAACACACACCACGAAGTGCTACTGAAACAGAACAAGGCAGAAAAAAGGAGGTTATCTTATATTTGTCTTTTCAGAGGCTATCAAGGCTCTGCACTATCTTTCCTTTAAATGGAAAGACAAAAGCAAACTGAGGGTGTACTTACTGATGGAAAGACAAACATCCAGCCCTCAAATAACTCTCAGAACAAAAGCTTTGTCCTTTTATAAAAGTTCTCCGCAGAGCATTTCTAAAAATTGATGATCATATGCCTGCTAAATTATAAAAGAATGCAGAGCAGAAAAAAAAAAAGGTTGTCAGAGAAGAGGAATCTGTTGTCCTCTAAGACAAGGTCAGAGAAGCTGCTATTTCTAGGCTTTCCCTCCAGTTAACCCCTTAGAAAATTTGGCAAACTGGACTGTACAAATAAAGATCTGAAACATGCTTCTCAGGACTTGCTGCACAGTAAAAATGTCTTGAGACCAGATTCCAGCAAGGGAACAGAGATCAAAGTTTCAATTCTCCATTTCCGAACAAGGACACAAATCAAAGTAGGTTGCAACTGGGTAGAGCTTCACACAATCACAGCTGTTTAATTAAAAATATTACAACAAGGTAGTAAATTGCAGGCTCCTTAGAAGATCACTAACTGAAAATAATTAGGTAGAAGAATTACTGTTTTGTTCACATTGCACACGCAGTGAAAAATGACTTAGAACTGTATTTTCCAGCACAAACATTATGATGGGTATACTGACTTACCCTCCTTCCTTCATTTTACCCCTTCCCTGATATTCAACTGTACTCTTTTCAAATTAGGAATGCTTTCCCACGAGCATGTAGGGTACAAACACACGGGGACTCTGAGGTTCACGTAGGGCTTAGAGTAGAGGTTAACAGCTAGAACTTAAAGAGTTTTTCCAGACCTCATCATAATTTTGATGAGGAACCTAATTTGAACTGTCAACTGATTTTTCTAAAATGGTACAGCCTAAGTGCCTCCAAAGTTGCAGACACGTTTAAAACAGAAGGACAGATAGGATGGATGGGCGTGGCTTTACATTAAAATTTTCTCCCGTCTTTCTGCAAAACGCAAGATATTAGTGGTTCAGAAATTCAAAGAAGTTTTTCAAATACTGTAGTGATGACTCCACGTTTTCAAGCTGCTACTTCTAGACCCATTTCTGTTGTCCTTTCTTCTCTCAAAGTGACCACACCACCACTTCTGCTTTTGTTTGGGAGAAATCTTGAAGGCCATTCCTCAACTGGTAGAGAAGATGAAAGGGTGCATAACAACGGCACGGGCAACTTGTTGATGCCTCGCTTGTTCACTGCTACTGGCAACAGCATCGTGACTTATCTCTACGTTGTATGGGATCTGCTTTCCCCACAACTAATTCTCAGTGCGCCCTGTCAAACCGTAGTGTGTTTGAAGCCCTTCACAAATCAGCACCTGAGCAATAAGATGGTTGTCGCACTGAAAAATGCCATGTTTTGACACCTACCCTGGCTTGCAACTACCATCGTAAGTGACATTTGTAATCCATATGGTTGTTGCAGGAATATGCAGATAACAACCAATTCTGCTACGCTGCACATCTTCCAGAACAGGAAGAGACGAGGCACATGTAGCAAGGTTACAGTTTGAGATACAATATTTGCATCTCGTGAGTATGCGTGCACACACGTGACTGTGCGCGTACGTGTACGTACGTACACATTTGTTTTCCATACGCTTAAAATAACCCCTTGGCAATTAGGAAGTGCAACAACAGAGGTTTAATTGCTGTAACAGAGGCATGGTTTAGACATCACAGACATCCGCTAAGAACGCCAAAGGGACAGTCATCATCATCAAGCGGGGTCCCTGAAGGAACAAGGCTTGGGCAGTGACACTGTACGCCCATCTGTTCAGGTCACCCCTGACCCACTAGCCTTTCCTCCCCCTGGTGAATTTCAGCCTGTTTTGACACAGGGAAGTACTGTCAAAGCCATCAGGTTTCCACATGGTTTATGAATACCAACGGCAAATTACAGGACAGAACTGTTCTGCAGGCAGAACTCCATCTTTGTCCATTCAAGAGGAAGCCACCAGCTGGCCAGGCAGCAAATGCTTATCTCCAAGCTCCCAACTGCACATTCCTTTTCTTACCCTGAGAAGGTGGGGGCGGAGGGGAGGAAACATAGGAAGAGGCTGGAAAGTACTGTGATGAATAAGGGCTGAAATAGGAAATCTGAATTAGCTGGATGGGGGAGAGAGAGGGAAAGGGAGATCAGGAAGGCGATATTGAAGTGCATTATAAAAATACAAATGCACAGGAACCAGGCTCCATTAATTCCACTGCTCCCAGAATCAATTGCCAAGTGAGCATATTAGCATTTAAATGACAGGAGACTTGAAAAAAAGCCACTTGCTTTCAACTACAGCAGGCAATTCTGAAGATACCACAGTATCAGGGCTGCAACTCTTACCTTGCATACTTCTGACTTACTTCTGAAATAAATAAATTTCAGAAGACTGCAAGTTCAACTTGAAGGATTTTAATTGCAAGACGATGAAGAATGACAAAAACCTTTTTATTCCAAGTTTTTGGGGAAAATTTAAGAAAATCAAGGTCTTGCTACGAAAAAAAAAACCACTTAAGAGCTCGGTACACTTACCCCATGCTTCTGAATGGCGACGTTTGTAAGATGTACAAACATGTTATCCAGTTCGCTTGTACTTGGTGTGTATTTTACTGTGCAAAACCGGCAAAAACCAAGTTTATACCTTAAATGCAAAGAGGTGATTAAAACATGTTAAACCCCAGTAAGGAATAAGGAAAAGAGCACCCTAAGATACCGCGCACACGTTAAACTTCTTTGCCCAACAAAGATGCCATAATTTTGAGAACACTGAAGCGTTCTCTCAAAACAAAATACAGATATTTAGTGTCTTACATGTAACATCTCAGCGGACGATACGTAGATACTAAAACATACAGGCGAAGATCAAATTTCTTCCCCCCAATAAGTAATGGGTTGTTGATATAGAGAGAAATCACATAGGCTTCTTTGGAAGACTGAGATACAAACCTGAAAAACATAAAGCATGTTTCAGAATGTGACATTTGCACAGACATGATCTGGCAAGTCTTTTTCTTCTTTAGAAGCAGTCCGTAAATTTTGGATTGACTGAAATCTTGCATCTTCTGCCAAGACAGTGTATAAAGTTGTAGGGGTTAATAATGCACACTTGGCATCCACCATTACATACAAAAAATATTTAAATATATTGAACAGATGACCAAGATCAATTAACCTTTTAAGCTGAGTTTTGAAGCTAACAGGGTAGCTGACTGAGCCATTCAGAACGCAGCTCTACAAGCCGGTCTTTTCCTCGGAGAGCACTTAGAGCTTGGCATGCTTCAGGCAAGCAGAGTAGGTATTACATTACCTTCATTAGTCAAGCTCGTATACGCCTAGAATATTTGTATTTATGCTTGGCGTACAATTGCAAACCACTGTGAAAAAGCCAAGAAAACTTTCAGACTGTGACATTCTTCAGATTCCAAATCAAATAGGGGAAAAAAAAAAGGCTCAAGTGATATTCAGCCGGTCGCTTTATACAGGAAAAAAAAAAAGGAGCATTAGCTGAGCCATCAAAATGTTTACTAGTCAGAGATTGCTAACCTGTTTCACCCATTTGGAAGCAGATCAGGAGGTGTTAGTATTTTGTGCTCCAAACTGATAATGCATTTATTTCATAGAAATGCATTCTTCCTTTGCAGTAATTTGAAAAGTGAGTTAATATATATTAAATAAAATAATTACTGAAATTGCTTAGGAGAAGATTTTTCTCTGACTTCCTGTTATTTAATACCACGAAGCAGAACAATTTATTTTTGTGCAATTTTTTCCCCAACAACACTGGAAGCATTTTTATAAAGAATAGTTAATTGAACAGTTCTTTGTACCTCCTCATACCAAAACAAATGGTATTAAAACCTGTTTGAAGGAGGAAGTCAGATAACAACTGAGATTAAATGCAAAACCAGCTATAGAGTGACCAAGTAATAATAATGGAATACTTTTCCCATGCATCAGTCAATTGGCACCTTGATGTGGTTCACCTCATTACAGAAAGAGCAATAAAGGGTTAAGGTTTTAGGAACTTACGAAGATGTTTTGCTGTCTCGAGACCATTTTTTAATTTGGGAGAGTTTATTGATTAGAAATATTCCTTTTCCTTGAGCTTTGCCACAAGGTTTCATAATCCAAGTGCTGGAGGGATTTTTTCTGAATTCTTCAACAAAAAGATTATAATCGGCAGGAAGCATAAAAGTCACAGGAACAAAATCTGAGTTAAGGGGGGGAAAAAGTAAATGGTGCACAATTAAAGACACTGTATCTGATAAGGCTACTGACACATATAGGCTAAAAAAAAAAAAAATATCATTCTTCAGTTTTCCAGTCTGGCATGACCCACCTTACATTAAGATTCATGTTGCTTTTTAGCTCATTTAAATTCTAGTTTCTATTCTTTACATAAACAATTGCAAAAAACTGCATGCTGCTAACTTCAGATTAATAGACTTAATTCACGTGAATCAATTTTCTTCTCATGTTTATATGCTGTGAAAGTAGAGCATTGCATACCATTCCAAGTTAGCTTTATTAACTTTTTCAATTTTCACTGCCAGCTTTTTCCATTCTGCTAAGCACCTTATCATCCTCTGTGCATGCAAAGTGTGAGTGTTGATCCCTTCTGGATGCAGTAATTTTTATTTCCATGTAACTCCTATTGGCCATTCTTATTTTCTCCCACAGACACGTTTACTGAAACCTCAAGAAAAAACTTCTCTTGCTCTTTGCTATCAGATCATCCTCACTTCCATCCATACAGACCTTACACAGATGAACAGCGCATTCATTTCACTTTCCCCAGATGTAAATCAACTCAGTGTATTCCTATCTCTGTTTCACTCCAGTGCTTCCTGACCTCAAAAACAACTTTTCTCTTCTCATTCCTGATCTATTACTGGTTTGGGGTTTTTGTTTGTTTGATTTTCTTTTCTAGCAGTCATTACTTGTCTCCATCTTTCCCCCATATTTTTTGTCTCAAGAGTTTGTTCATTCAGTTCTGTTTGGAGTGTTTCTGCAAAAGTTTATTTTAGGTTTTGCTCCAGAATAAGATTTTCAGATAATGTTTTTTTCACTTTCGATTTAAAGAAAGTCCAACCCTGACCCTTATGAAGTTTGAGAGCCCTTTGGTTTCACCACTAATCTTACAGAATCACAGAACGGTTTGGGTCGGAAGGGACCTTAAAGACCATCCAGTTCCAACCCCCCTGCCATGGGCAGGGACACCTTCCACTAGACCAGGTTGCTCCAAGCCTCATCCAGCCTGGCCTTGGACACTTCCAGGGATGGGGCATCCACAGCTTCTCTGGGCAACCTGTCCCAGTGCCTCCCCACCTTCTCCAGGAAGACCTTCTTCCTGATATCCAATCTAAACCTCCCCACTTTCAATTTAAACCCGTTCCCCCTTGTCCTGTCACTACAGGCCCTTGTAAACAGTCCCCCCCAGCTTCCTTGTAGCCCCTTCATGCACTGGAAGGTGCTATAAGGTCTCCCCAGAGCCTTCTCTTCTCCAGGCTGAACAAGCCCAACTCTCCCAGCCTAAAGTAGCTTCATCCCACAATTGTCCCTCTTCAAAATAATAATAAAAAGAAAAACAAAACAAACAAAACACAGACATCAAACCCAACAAAAACCCACCCAACCAATCCTTCTCCTCTACCAGACTCCACTCCCTCCCCCAACACAAAAAGCCTAGTCACAAATCTATTTCTGTACCCTTACATCTAAAAAGAACAATTCCATTATCACTTCATCCAACGTTGCTTCAGCTAATGCTGCACTGGTAAAGGTTCAGCCTTCTTTAAGGACCTTACTACTTACACAACCAATTCTAAATACGACTTCCATGCTTACAAACTGGATTTGTGCTCCTCCTCGAATACTGCTGAATACTTGCTAGAGTACAGAGCGTATTGTGCCTTAGTGCTGTGGTAACGTGACAGGGAAACAGAAGTGTTTAATCTTTTATTCCTGCTTTGCCTCTAATTTCAACAAAGATCCTGAATGAGCGGCATCCCCTCTATTCCTCTCAATTTGTAAAATACTATCTATTATCCTTCAAAGCAAGGTTTGTGAAAGCTTTGAAAACTTAGCATTTCACATGAAATATTCATTACCCCTGTTATATTCCTTCCAATTCTTGTTTTTCCTTATCCTCCAATGGTAGATTTGAAGGGAAGGAAAGGAGAAGACAGGGAAAGAAGGCTGTTAGGTTTGCAGCACGCAGCAAACAATTTTAGGATAAAGTGCACTTCCCCCTGTTTAATTGACAGGCACAGAGCATTTCACTTCAACGTTCTAACAATTCAAAGATTTGGTGCTTTACGCACAGAAAAGCTAGCTCAGGTCCAGGTTACTGACCACAGAGGAAAACAGATTAACGCTGATAATGAGAACTACATACCCAAATAAATATATTTCCCGTTTTCATCCTTTTCAGCAAGAGGACTTCCTTCTTTTTCAAGTTCTTTCCTATATCGCTTGATATTCTTTACCATCAAATCTTTTCGGGTCAGTTCATAATGGTTTGGGAAATGATTGACAATTTGGTCATCAGAGAGGCGGTAACCAGTTTCCACACTGAAAACGTTTCTGATTGTTTGCACACTCATCCTGAAAGCAAAGACAGACACCAAATGAATTCTCCCAAGAAACACAACTCAGGAGAACAAAGTTGAAATTTCTCTGCTGGTTACATTCACTTCACCTTCTCCCTCATTTCTCGTTATAGTGTAATATTTTGCTGCAGTTACAATCCAATGTATCCTGAACCTCTATTAGCAAAACCAATTAAATCCTGCCAGAGGAGTTATCCATCCCTCTACTGCTACTGAAATTGGGGCAGACAGTGAGGAAAGGACGATGACAACGTGGCCCTGCTGGACTCTGTTGATAGTCAGGTCAACCCCCAGAAGTGCCTAAAACTGACTGATATGCACCCAAATGCTACAGAAGCATCTTTCTAAATCTATTACTTCACTCTCTGGAAACAGCTCTCCTTAAAAAAAGACACAAAACCAACTTCCTACGGACTACCCTGCTCTTCGGATTGTAAAGGGCTTCAAGCATATGAATTGAAAACAGCAGTTCAGAGATCCTACTAAAAACACGTGTGAAAAACAGATCAGAGGGCTGCAGAGACAGAGTCATCAAATAGTCATCTACTTCATTTTTCACAGAAGGTAAGAGCAGGGCCGTAGAGACAAAGAATTTTGTGTATTAGATGTCTCACACTGGAAATTTAAGAATATTTCCTGATTTCCTGTTCCCCGACTCCCCCCCAACTGCATTCCAAAAGCATGAACAGATTACTAGATTCCTACCCATTTAAATAAGCAGCTCACAAAGGGTACATTTGGCAGCATAAACCACCATTCTGTCGTATTTGAAAGGGACAATATAAATTGTTTGGTTTACTTGAAGAGTATTGTGTCTGCCAATTAATAGATTACTGCATTCTAGGACAGCATTTCATGGTCTTATATTACACAAATGCCAAATAAGAAGCTAGATTATTTACTTTTGTCCTTTCACCATTATCTTGATTTAATTTCACATTCACTCTCAGTGTTGAATTATTAGTCTGCATATAAATCATTATCATGAAGGAGAAGGAAAATACAGTTTTCAAGGCCTTTATTACAGGGGCCTGCACTCTGGTAACAGGGTCTTATTGCATTGATAAGAGAATATTTTATCATATACCAGAGCTGGGTACTCTTGGATTATTTTGCTTAGGTCATCTTGTCGAAAATTTTGGGAAAAGATACATTCAAAGACTCCCCTCAGGCCACAGATCCCCTCCAACATAGAGGAAAAATTCTCCTCGCTGCACACAAGAAATCTGAATAAAATCAGGTATCGCATTTCAAAACAGAAAACAGTGAGCACAGCCTTTCCCCTGGGCTTTTTACAGTGGGTATTCCCAGAAGTGATCGATACGTTGCTAGGTCAGCGACTTTTCCTGACAACACCTTTGGCGAGATGCAAAGGGACACGAGATCAGCAGCATGGGAAGGGATCCACACAGATGGGACCTCCTGCCCTGAGGAACGCCAATGACTTCGGCAGGATTCCACCAGTGCAAACCTGAACAGAGGGCCGTGGGAGGTTACAGGAGCAGTGAAAACAATGTCACACTCTTAGGAGCACTGCATCTTTTGTTTCAGTATGTGTTCTGTCATATGGTATCGGCGTACGATATTAAGTTACTTCACAAATTTAGAAATGGGTATTTTTAACGTACTTACCAATAAAAATTCCAGTCTTCATTTTCTGCCACCTGAATCCAGCCTCTTTTTTCAAAGTTGTTTATCAGAACAGACTTTTCGATGTCAGTTACCCACTTGACTTTTCCTGCCATTACCCTAAAGCAGGATCCACCTGTTAGTAAAGAAAAGTTTAAAGAGGTGAATTTGAAAACAGACGGGAATACAAAACAGGAAGGTGAAAGGAGAAGGGAAGTGGCATCCAGAAAGCACTTAAGTAAGCTAGAAGAAGTAAATTAATTTTTTTTTTTTTAAATCAAGGAAAACAATGTCTTAGGTTCAGCCTGAAACCCTACATCTGTCAACTGGACTGCTACAAAGGAGGACACTAGTTAGAAGGACCTGTCACGCTCCCCAGCCAATACACCTTTTATGAATGGGCACACAGGTCACGTCTCCTCTTAAACACACTAGTGACAAAAATCCCTGTCCTATACTTACAGATTTACCGAATCACTCGAAGAGCACAGACATTTTATTACTCCTAACCCGAAATCCCTGTCCTACACTTACAGGGTAACATTTACCGAATCAGTCGAAGAACACAGACATTTTATTACTCCTAACCCAGTCTTCTACGCATATCTCTTTTTTTTTGGAGGGTTCACATGGATCACTTAGTGACTGTAGACAAAAAGAAAACGTTTCTAAGAGAAATCCCTTACATGCTCTATCAAGAATCAATATTTGCTATACTGAAAGGAAAGGAACCAAAGTAACATTACCCAATTTATGTTGTCTTCTCTGTATTTCATGCAGCCAAAATTTTGCCTTCTGTTCTATCTGGGGAGCGGGATAAAGTGATATCATTAAACTCCCAACAGCAGAATTTCCCCAAACCTAAGGCTGCTAAGTGTCCTTAAAAGCTGCATTTCAACTCATGACACCTAGGTGTCACTTTCTACATGAGAGCTCCCATTTGTCCAGCTCAGCCTTTTCTGTTAGGATCAGAGAGTCATTCCAATTGGAAGGGATCTCAGGAGATCTTTTGTCTAGCCTCCTGCTCAACACAGGGTTAACCGTGAGGTCAGACCAGGCTGCTCAGAACTTCATCCAGCCATATTTTGAAAACTTCTGAAGGTGCACAGCTCCCCTGGCCATCCTGTCTCACTGCTTGATGGGACTGATGAGGAAAAGGTCTGATACCTCGCACCCCCTCCCATATATTTTCCCATATATTCTGAACCTCTCTTCTTTCAGTTTATGCCTGTTGTCTCATCTTCCCCCTGCAAAAGAGCCTGGGTCTGTCTTCTTGATAACCTCCCACAGGTACAGGCAGGCTTCTCCAGGCTGAAGAAACACAGTTGTGCCAGCTTCTCCTCACCAGACAAGTGCTTCAGCCCCAACCGTCTTGATAACCCTCCGCTCAACTCACTCCAGTTTACTGATGTCTGTCTTACCCATCCTCTGATACACTGCGTTACATCCTTGTCCCTTTTGTTTGAGGAGGGCAGCCAAGCCTGGCAAGGTGGGAACGCGCACCAAACGCACTGAAGGAGTGAGGACAAGCCCAGCACCCACAGTCGCTACCTCTCTGAAGGGCAGGCTGAAGCCCTCCGCCAGCAGCAGGCACTCACCTCCTTGCACTCCCCTTTACAGGGGCTCTTTGGCAAGACACCCTTCACGCCGTGTCTCATATCGTGCATTAATGTAACACCGATGAAGACGGGGGTAAGGAGACATGAACTGAAGCATTTTGTCCTTCATACATGCATAGCCCAGAGCCAAAAGCCGACAGTCCAGTTGATGCAGACAGAACACGGTCTTTTATACAACTAACTTCGAGACAGGGTAAATACGTTGTTAAGCGGTGAAGCCCTGCCTTCCAGGATGATCTGGGTCTGATCAACGTACAACCACCAAGCAAGCTACCAAAACCTGTGTTAATGAGCAAAGGGTAACAACTGTTGAAGTCGAGGGCAGCCAGCTCTCATAAGCAGTTTCAACGTAGCCGTTCAGTCTTTCTGCAGTTCATTCCACCCATTAAAGACTGCAGCCAACCGAGCTGTCAGTCATGTTTCACAGAAATCAAACGCAGAGAAGTGAATCAGAAGAAAACATCTTTGATCCAAAACCACATCCTTTGTCACACGTTTCTCCCAAGAACAAAAATCACATTGCAAGGGAGCGGGAGAGAGGGGAGTAACACCACCTACTGCTCCCTCTACATGTAATTTCCCATTGAAAAGTCAATTTAAACTTCAAATCACCTTTACTAATGTAATTAATGTGAATAAATAATTCATGTAGTCAGTAAAATTTCTGCAACTAAGATATTAGACTGGAATTCAAGGGGGTCTTCAGATCCCATGACTAGAAATGGAGATA
>NW_010228770.1:0-1862 GCF_000690775.1 Eurypyga helias
GCCGGAGTTAAACCACGACAGGAACATACAACTCAGCGGCCAAAGGGAAGCAGACAGTAACTGCCAGGATGCGACTGCATGGCGCTCCCACCAAGTCACAGGTCCTCAAGAACACAACCCGATGGTCTCTACAAGTGTCAGGAATGCTCAAGGCCTCACCACTGACAACAGCTCCCTCGATTTTGGCTGTGCTTTCTAACTCCAAGCAGTGGTGAAGGCCAGTTCTGCGCAGGACGTTGATGAGGTTTTAAGGGAGCTGGTGCTCCAAGGAGCCAGGGCAGGAGCAGCGGGAGCTGTGCTGGCTGGGCAGGAGAAATCCTGGAGAAAGGCAGTGTAGCTCCTCAGAAATCACCACCGACCCCTTTCTCCCTCTTCCTCAGCTTGTTCACATGTGCAGCTTTAAATTCAAAGGTCCATAACATCTGCCTCTCTCTCCCTTGGTGTTCACCCCCTCCCTCCAAGGGGGAAAGGCCTCGCAGAGATAAGCGAAAGCCGTAGTGCCTTGCCAAGGTGCCACAGGAACACAAGAGCTTCCAGACCAGTTTAAGGACTAGTGAAATAATGACTTCCCAGCCCTGCTCGGGCGCAATGGGTCACAGGCAGCGGCGAAAAAAATGTGCAAATGGTTACAGCGCAGCAGACACGCAAGCATTTACACCAGCAGTGACACATAAAACGTGGCCCTCAGCGTTACATGGGGTTGATATCAGACACTAAGGCCTTAAAGGTACTTGTTTCAAAAATATGAAGGGGGACCAGGTCACCCATCAGCGGATTATAACACCAGATGATAAAGACTGTCCCCGCGCCCGTGGAGTAGGACAGCACGGGTGGGTCACAAGAGGCCAAGCGGATGACAAAGACCTGTCGCAGGGTTCAGCTGCGTGAGCACGTGGGTGTAGAGGTACATAACCACGAGTCATGAATGGTCCGTTCACTGATCACTGGATCAACGGCTAAACCACCCAAATAACGCAAACTTTCTGTTTTTAAATCTCGTTGTTTGATGAACTTTAGGAAAAGCAGCTCCCCAAAGTCCAGTTCATCCTGGAAGTTCAGATGCTCAGCGGCACAGGGGACCTCTCGGAGAAGATACACTACGGTTTCACATCATCCCCACCCTGATGTTCTCATTTGGGATGTGTGAAGTGTTTCACCTGGATGTAAAACTTACCACACTGATGGCAGCAAGGGGCAAAAAGCATTTGAAAATCATGTTCGCAGTACTTCCTCCCTTCAAACTGCAAATGGAAAAAAATCTGAGCGTTAGGGGGAGGAGGAGCATGCCCTTAACATAAATGCTGCAATGTACCAGCTTGTTTCCAGATGTAATTAGCTAATAAAACATGAGGGGCTGCACAAAAAAACCCCAGACCATGTGCTAGGCATTAAATCCACCCACCTCGATTCAGCTCCCAGTTAGCATGGAGTGTTAACAGCACTGCGGGGATTGTAAGCAATTTTCCGTCATCCATTTACATCACAAGAGATGTCTGAATTTTGACAGACTGCTGAAACTCTGATGCAACTGAGCAAACTCTGGGCAGGAAATTAGCTTACAAAAGCCTTTCCTGGGGGGAAGCATTTTCCCTGAACTCATTTGATCTCTTCCCCACTCTACATTTCCTGCAAGGAATGGCCCAGTGTGTTGGAGGAAATAAGTGCCAGGGAGAAGTAACATCCAGGGACAGGAATCTTGGCAATTTATGGAGCGGTACAGCAAAAACAAGAAGGGAAATAAGGCTTTTCCTTCATGATGCTTATTTCATAGAATCATTTAGGTTGGAAAAGTCACTTGAACTCATGAAGTCCAAATTTTAAGGAACACAGTTCACTACACTGACCAGATGAAACAGGGAACC
>NW_010228770.1:1899-9221 GCF_000690775.1 Eurypyga helias
ACTTGCTCACAGCTTAGAGAGAAGTTCAGCTGCAGTTCAAGCTCAGATAGGAAAAAACATATGGAAAAAGTAGTTCTACAGCACTGCATTAGCAACATAGCTGGAGAATATGTAAGAACATGTAGGCAAGTATGTCCTGAAAGGAAAGGAAATGTTTAGATACCTTCAGGCA
The DNA here is from genome assembly GCF_000690775.1 of Eurypyga helias. Lineage (NCBI taxonomy): Eukaryota > Metazoa > Chordata > Aves > Eurypygiformes > Eurypygidae > Eurypyga > Eurypyga helias. Next base: position 2,072 of record NW_010228770.1, read on the forward strand.
CATCATTACTAGACACACATGCCAACTAGCATGTCAAAACCAGACAGACAACATTAGGTATGCTATGAAATGTTTGGATTTGAATGCCTCTGTTTCAAACACTGGAAAAAGTGGGATAGCAGGAAACCCCACTCATTTCTTTTAACAGTGTCAAACACAAAACAAAGCAAAGAGCACAAAATAATCACCCATAAATAAGGTTTTGGTGCACAGAGAGAAAACACAGCAATGTGCTTCAAGACAGCCTGTTTTATACCATGAAATTCCAAGCATCAAATACAGTATCAATATAGCAATTACTTGTGCAATATACAGAGCCACTGGCAGGATGGGAATCTAATGAAACACTCTAAAGTCACTGGATACTTGAGATCAGAAACTTAATTTCTGTGCCCAACCTGGATTGCACCTACTAAGAACAGAAAGACACGTGCTCGATAACAGACTCTTTCAGAAGTCTCAGCTAGCAGTTTACCAAGTGTGTTTCCAGTGTAATACTCTAAAACAAGATTACTATTAACTGGAGCTTTAAAAAAAAAAAAATTGAGAGACAGAGGGCTATTACTGCCTCAAAGAGTCATGGAAATGACTGGTTCATTAAGAATTATGCTTGCTTCCTGCTGGCTACAATCCTTTTCAATCTGAAAAAAAATTTGAAAGCTTCCCATTTTGTGTAAACAGGTGATCCAGTGCGAGATGCACACGTTTGCTTGGATTTCAGAGCCACCTCCTGTTGATCTGGGCGGACCAAACAGGTTTTCTTCCCCTCTGGCTTGTGCCAACCAGGTTGGTTACCATTCACTCTTGTTTGTGTTTTCAACCTTCTTGGCTCATTTGTGCTGCCTTTTGTGGGTGACCCAGCGGCTCATCCGTCTGAGCCTTGAACTTCTCTAACAATCCCACAGTGTGTATCTTAAAAGCAAGGCCATTTGACTGGTGTATGCTGGAGGTCCACACATGGCTCCGCACAGAACCTTTCACCACGACACCACTTCCAGCTGATCTCCAGGGTTTTAGCTAATCTAGTGCAAAGACATGCACAGAAACTGAGTCCTGAAAGACCCTTCTTCTGAGACTCAGATTTTGGTAAAGCCCGTTTTAAGAAAACACTCCAGGTGCAACGGGAATCCAAATAAATCCAACAAGCTCACGGCAGCTGTGCCTTCTTTTAATCTTCCTACAGGTTATTTCAAACATCTTAGGAAAAAAAAAAAAAACCAAACTGAAAGGAGCTCCCTCTCATTTAGGAGAAAAAAGTCACATGCCACTCAATAGTAGTAGTATTAGTAATAATAGTAACAACAATAGTAATAACAACAACAGTAATAATAATAGTAGCAGCAGTTATACAAGTTCCCCAATTCTAGCTCTTGTGAACACTTCATAAGGATTTTGCCGTAATTCTTCTGTTGTGGGATGCACCTCCCTCAGCCCTTCTGTCCTGTTCAACACCCAGCACAGTGCACACAGAGCAGGTTGGGTTTTTTCTGAAAGCCAGAGGCTCTTAACGAACAGCCGGACCAGGGGTAGGACTTACCTCTCCTAACCTCCCCTGTCTGAAGGTGAGGTGCCCACACTCTGCAGTGGGAAAGACAGGCAACCTCTAGCAGGGAGGAGCCTTTCCTGGACCTGAGAGTAATGTGGGTTGGAGGGAATGCCCGCAGACCGATTAGAGTGGGGCCAACCCATCCCTCTGGGCACACTGCTGCCAAAGCTCTCCATTTAAGCCGGCTGTTCTGCTGCTATTACTACAGAACTGCACGCTGCTACCCACTGTAAGACTGCAACAGCAGCTGTGGGGAATACGTGGCTTCCAGGTGATGGCGTAAAAGCAGACCAGAATTGCTATCCCTTCACTGTGTCCAGTTCTGGGCTCCCCAGTTCATGGAAGACGGGGAACTGCTGGAGAGAGTCCAGTGGAGGCTACGAAGATGGTCAAGGGAATGGAGCACCTCTTATGCGGATAGGCTGAGGGAGCTGGGTCTGTTTAGGCTGGAGAAGACTGAGAGGGGATCTTATCAACACTTATCCATATCTAAAAGGCAGGTGTCAAGAGGATGGGGCCAGGCTCTTCTCAGTGGGGCCCAGCGACAAGAAACGGGGCAATGGGCACTCACTAGAAGTCAGGAAATTCCATCTCAACATGAGGAAGAACTTCTTTACTCTGAGGGTGCCAGAGCACTGGAACAGGCTGCCCAGAGAGGTGGTGGAGTCTCCTTCCCTGGAGACTTTCGAAAGCCACCTGGACTTGTTCCTGTGGGATCTACTCCAGGTGATCCTGCTCTGGCAAGGGGGTTGGACTAGATGATCTCTGAAGGTCCCTCACAACCCCTAAGATTCTGTGATCTGATTCACATCTGACAACAAAGCATGATGAGTTTGGAAACTCTGCTGGCAAGTGCTTGTGCTAATTTCTGTTTAGGAGGAGTGCGTAAGAAAACATGCTGAACTGTGACACTGACCAAACTGGAACACAGATACACCTGAGCAGGTCCCACGCAACATTAGGCACACGGCTACTGCTTCCACCCATATGCAACAAGGCGAGCACTGGTTGATTACAAATCTGTATTACCATTTCTAACACAGGGTCGTGAGGACCCCAACAAAATTCCTGCCATGCTGTGCAAACTCTCAGCTGCGCATGGGCGCTGCTCCGGCGTGGCAGGCGGTTGTGATGCCAGACCACGGTGAGCTGCGCTGACGGGGGTCCCTGCAAGCAGCCTGGAGACACTTCTTGTGGCTCAGGAGACCTGCACCGGCATTTCTTCCTACACGGCCTGACCAGTTCAGCCCCTACGCATGGAACAGAGCGTGAAAGCTTATCATGGCAGCATTTGATGGCAAATGTGATAAGCAGCTTAATGACTAACTTGGAGAACTCGGCAAAGCTTGTGATAGGCAGGGGGAGAATATTTGACTTCCCGATTGCTAAGAGCTGGAAAACATTTCCAAGAAACACCAGCTTAGCTAAACCAGGCACAGAATAAACACAAAGTCGTGCTGAGTGACCAACAACGCCTGTGTTTACCCATGGGGAACCTGCTCAGAAAAAACATGTTAGCCGGCCACACCTCCAAACACATCCATCTTCTCCGAGAGTGCATTAAGCTGGTCAGAGGAAGATATCATTTCTGCCTGCCTTCTCCAGGCACTTTTTCTTGACTATGATACGGATCATCTCAAGTTCTCAGAGCACTGCCAGCCATCTCCTGAGCATCGGCCAACCTCAGCCCATCCTTTACCCGCTTAGGGCTGTCCCTCCCTCTCCCCCGACCGCTGTCACCCAGTACATTCTCAATGCTGGTGCCAAGGTGCCGAATGAAAGAAGAGCACGCTGTGCCCTTGTTCCCCCTTCTCCCTGAGCAGCACCATCAGGAAACGTGCCAGGCTTTACACTGCAATCATCTCACTGACCACTTCAGTGCCAAGCGAGAGCCATTCTGGCAGCAAGGGACACTCGTGGAGACCGTAAAGGAGACAGAGGAGAAGGACCTGCCAAAGATTTTCCAGCCGAAAGAGCCCCAAAGGCATGAGAGATGCCACAGCATGGATATCTACTGACCTCTCCATTCTCTAGAAGATGCCCATGACAGGCCAGTATAGATGGGAGAGGAATGCTGGGTAAGATTTATGAGCCATCACCTGAAGGCAGTCAGAGGGCTTAAACAGACCAAAAAATATCTCTTTGACAGCAGGAGACAGACTTGCTGGTGCAGAGAGACACTGCAAAGTCTTGTGGTGGGCACTAGGAGGGCTAGAGGCAGAAGGGTGATGTGAAGTTCAAGCCACACACAAGTCTTCACATTTAATCCTCATCACATCTTTTGTACCTCTGTAACAGCTATGGCAAAAAGTGTCTATTCTTCACCGAAACTTTTCTATATAACATTTCTGAAGAGCAAAGCATCTACCCAGCCTGGAAAAAACCCAACCCTAGCAATGTTAACCAAAACATGTTTAGTACCTGAGGCTATTTTCATCATTCCCAGGACAATCTATCAACACTCACTTGTGACTTACTGTCTTTAACAGGGAGCATCACTTTGCAGTAAGACAGTGCTCAAACACCAAGCATAATGAGTAAGAATGTCTACAAGGTAGCAGTAGGCAACAAAATGCCTACACCCAATATATCTAAACACCACCAGGATACTTGCCCCTGCCAAAGGAGATTCAGATATGCCCATTGTGAGCAACAGAGATGTTGTAATATTGCTGAATTAGGTGCAAATGTAAGACTTTATTTCCATTGTGGCCCTCCTCCATCCTCTGGGAGATACAGGCTACCTAGAGCAGGATTTCTCAAACCTCAAACTTGTATCTCAAACAAAGCAACATTCAACTTTTTGAAAGAGGTCCCTGGATTATCCCACTGGGTTTTTTAGTCAGAAAATGGATGATTCAAGTACTCCTTACTTAGAGAAATTATTACTGTTTTAAGACAGTTTTATTAAGTCACAAATATTTTAGTTTTAAAACATTTCTATCCCTTTAGGTTTGCCTCAGGTCTTAACACGTCAGGACCCCTTACCGTGCCTGCAAGCAGGCAGCAGCTCAGTACCTGTGAACAATTGTAATGCAACGTGTAAGTATCCAGGGGGTGGTTTGTTTTGGTTTTATTTTAATTGCTGTTGTCTTGCAGCTTACCTTTTGATGTCTTAGAGAACACTGGTGGCTCATTCACCACAACTTGTGCAACACTATCCCTACAGCACTGACAAGCTTCTGATCCTCTAACAAGGTGAGAGAAAGCAAATCTCAGGAATCCCCGTTGCCAGTCTCTTTTCCAACCCACACTCCTCCCTCAGCCGCTCCTCATCACCACGTAAGGTGGCTCTGTACAATGAGAATGACTACTGTGGAAGACACACCGCTGTGCTCTTGCCCCAGGGATGGCACACTGTATGTAAGAGCACAGCACGGTGCCTCTAACACGCTGCTCGCCTTCCTCTCCAGATCACGGTATGGCATAAATCCTGTCACCACTACTGTCAGTTGGACTACGAGCTACTTGAGTGGGACCTTATCTCTCAGACAGTAATTTCCTATCTCACATCATCTACACCCTTCCTGATACCAGTCACTTCGTGTTTTACAAACTAGTCTAAAGCTTTCGCTAAAGCCACTTTGTACTTGAGACAGCCGAGCCACAGCCTGAATCCCCACAATTGTTTTCTTTCCCCAAAAAATCCAACCCCGATATCACACCACCATCTGCGCTGAGGGCAATCTACCTGGGGCTGACGAACATGAGTGAGAGCGGGTTTTAACCCCTGAAAGCATGGAAGAGCTGCTAATTTTGAACGCTCCGGTTTGTTAGACCTGGAGTTGACCCTACATAGGCCCTCTCCGGTCTCGGTTCTCCGCACGGCGATTACAGGTTGCCTCTACAAGCAACTTCTCACATGCTGTGCTGGCCTCACTCAGCTCAGCAATAAAACTCCTGTGGACCACAGGATGTTGGGGTTTTCTTCTATATGACTGTTTTTCTCTTAACAATTATGTGCTCTCTGTATTTCTGGCATGATATGCAGATTGTCTTCACAGATTGCAGAGGAAAAAGTCTGCACTGAGAGAGAAATCTCCAGCAGTTCTTATCTCAGCTCTGATAAGATGAGGCAACACATTTAAACAAGGTTACACACACTGACGTCCCCCAAACTGGCACAGAAACGTTTCTATTCTTTACTGCCCCTGTCGGGCATAGCCTTTCAGAGCCCTGCTCTTGCGATGGAATTTTCATAGAATCACAGAATGGTTTGGGTTGGAAGGGACCTTAAAGACCATCCAGTTCCAACCCCCCTGCCATGGGCAGGGACACCTTCCCCCAGACCAGGTTGCTCAAAGCCTCATCCAGCCTGGCCTTGAACACTTCCAGGGATGGGGCATCCACAGCTTCTCTGGGCAACCTGTTCCAGTGCCTTAACACCCTCTCCAGGAAGAATTTCTTCCTTACATCCAATCTAAACCTCCCCACTTTCAATTTAAATCTGTTACCCCTTGTCCTGTCACTACAGTCCCTTGTAAAAAGTCCCCCCCAGCTTCCTTGTAGCCCCTTCAGGTACTGGAAGGTGCTATAAGGTCTCCCCGGAGCCTTCTCTTCTCCAGGCTGAACAAGCCCAACTCTCTCAGCCTGTCCCCATAGCAGAGGTGCTCCAGCCCTCTGAGCATCTTCGTGGCCTCCTCTGGACTCACTCCAACTTTCTAAGCTGCCCATCTGCCTGTAGCTACCTCTGGTCTGGGAACAAAGGCACAAGGCAAAGGCTGGGGGCGAGAGGGGCACTCTGCCCCCTTACCTCGTAGAAGAGCCCTTCGGGGAACTGCTGAAAGCACTGGGCGCAGACGAAGCACTGCTCGTGGTACAGCTCACCGTTGCTGTTGACGATTTTCTCGGCAGGGGCAAAGCCGCCTCTGCAGCGCTCGCAGATGGCATTTGCAAGTGCGTTCGCCATGTTGCTGTGATAAAAAAGAAAGAAAAAGAAAGAAAATTAACCTAAATAGGCAACACCATTGGTTGTGGGTCTTTTTTTTTTCCCCAAAACCAACTGCATCAGCCTAATGCTAAGCTGCTCAACGCCAAGTTTTTTAATGGACTTACGGCATGCCCTCCAAAATAAAACTGCCATTTCCCCCTGCTCCCAACGTCTTTAGAAACAAAAACCCCACATTGCACTCTAATGGCTATTAATTCAAAAAATCAAACAGAAATGTTGTTACTACAGACACATTTACAGGCTTTGGTGATGAGAAAAGGCAGACAATTCAAAGAAGTATTACAACAACGACAAAATACACCAGAGCTGCAGAAAACAAGGGCAAGTATTTACAATAATTGAGGACTAGCATCACATAGAAAAACACAAATGATAATTCCAAAATAATTCCTAGTTCCGAAATATATATAGAATCATAGAATCACGGACTGGTTTGGGTTGGAAGGGACCTTAAGAACCATCTAGTTCCAACGCCCCCTGCCATGGGCAGGGACACCTTCCACTAGACCAGGTTGCTCAAAGCCTCATCCAGCCTGGCCTTGAACACTTCCAGGGATGGAGCATCCACAGCTTCTCTGGGAAACCTGTTCCAATGCCTTAACACCCTCTCCGGGAAGAACTTCTTCCTGACATCTAATCTAAACCTCCCCACT
>NW_010228770.1:9469-16429 GCF_000690775.1 Eurypyga helias
GTGTAGGGTATCTAGCCTGGCAAATACTACTGAAAACCAGAGCAGGTAAACAATAATTCCTTGTATAAGCTTTGTATAGCTTGAAGTCACTGTACACATTCAGTTTGAAGCCACGGGATTTTTGGTTGATTTGTTAGAGTGCATCTCAGGGAGGTGAGCTCACCGCATGCCGGTGTCGGTCTAGGGCTGAGGGGGAGGGTGGGAATGCTCTGGCTGCCCCACTGCGACCCACATGCAGGCCAACACAAGCTGGCGACCCCACGCCAGGAATACAAAAGTTACCCACATTGCAACCTTGGTTGCTTCTCGAAGGCACGTGACCACACAATGACAGCACAGTGGCTGCAAAATACCAGAGGAATTAGCTACTTTGCTAGGGTTGTGTCCACATCTGCACCAGACAGTGCAGCCGTGTTTCAGATACTGAAGACTCCTGTGACAGAAAAAGGCTCGAAAGGGAATGCACTTTATCTGTTTCTCACAGTGTCTCACAGAAGTTCCCTATGCAAGGTCACATCTGACCGGTTATTATTAGCTGCCCTTTTTTTTTCCTCCTCCTCTCTCTAGAGATCTCTACAGAAGAGGAAAACAGGAGCTGCTATCCAAATATTCACCGCCCTCTTAGTGAATCGACAAGTGGGCAAGCTTCACATGGGACATCAGATGGAGAATGGTCTATTCCACGCCATCCCAACAGACAAGCCTACAGGAGAACTGCAGTGATTATACATATCAACAGCGGTTACGTATAAAGCTCATTGATGGCCTCCATGGATTGTGTATGCCTTCTCTGGGGGCAAAAAAAACCCTCAAACACTTCACCCATCCTTCTTATCAATGAAGAATAATCACAACAGAAACTGGGATCTTTGCTCATCACCTCAACATCTCTCAAGCACTAAGGATGTTCAACTTAAAAAATTATTTAGTTAGAGGTTGTCAGACGCAAAGTGTCATCCAAGCAAAACCACAAAAGTAAATTCAAAACCAGATGAAAGCACAAAGCTTTCCTCCTCAGTATGCAAAGGTACTTCAATCCGAAACACATCATACGTGTAAAACCAGCGACGTGCGTCACACTTTTGCATCAGTGAAGCAGCTTATGCGTTTGCCCAAAATAACAGACAAACAACCTGAAGTCCGAGAGACTACCTGAGAAATCCCAACCCCGCTGCAACTGCTGATAAAAACTTCTGGTGCAGTTAATGATGAAGTTTAAAGCAACAGCTCAAATTTTAGTTGACGAGTACAACTGGCAAGGTATCAAGCAGAACAGTGGCAAAGGTTGCCTCAGAGAACAGCTGGCACAGCCTGCCCGGACCTCAGACCATAGAAGACACACGTATAATACACCAACAATGCCACCGTCGCTACACCCCGAAGCCGAGCAGAACGAACTTACAATTTTGCATAGAAGTCACAAAACTCTTTGTAGAGTTTTATGTCACTGTGCCTACGTTGTAATTTTGACACGGGTTTTTCGCCTTCGTTTCCTGCCGAGTTGTGGGCATTGGGAGCGACCTTGTGCGCGACCGCTTCATCCTCCGGGATGGGGTAAGGGCGAGCTCTGTGCTGGAAGTCCATCTCTCCCTAACTGCTTTCCTGGGTGTACAGATTCTGGTCTTACACTGCAAAGAAGCTGTAGGCAAAGCCTGAAACACAATGCACTGGACTTCCCCTTGCTCCCAGCACTTTCCCAGCTCCGTGTCATGTAGCCGGAGCGGCTCAGCGCCCTGCTCGAGCTTCAAGTTAAAAGTTCAGCGGTGGGGCGGCGAGCCCGTCACGCTGTGATTTACTGGCGCTGGCTGCCAGCGGAGGAGCACATTCCCCTGCCAGGCCCTCGTGCAAACTCGGATGCTGGAAAGGGGCTTCGCTGCCGGCTGCTGCTAGAAGCTGCCCAGGAGAACTGCGGTGTGAGTAACCTACGTGAGCGAACACCGTCACTGTCAACTTGTCTGCAGTTCCTTTCTGCTGGGAGAGGTGGAGGTGGATCGCAACAATTTTATCGTGGGCAAGCCAGCAGTGGAAAGCACGAAGAGAAGAATTCTACCATTAGGTAAATACTGTTTTGATGCTACAGTGTATTAATTACATTTTTTAAATGGCCTTTAATGTTCCACTTGTGTCTTCTAAGTCGTATGTGCTGAATTCATCTACAGGCATCTTCCTGTCGGCACTTCAGAGAAGGGGTAAGTACAGACAGACAGCGCGGTTTCAGTTGTGCTTCACAGGCCACTAACCGACCTGCCAGATATGCTAGAACGGGCAGCACACGAAGGAGGAAAAACAAAGCTTGGTTTCCAGCGATGTGCTGCGTTTAGAACAATTATCTAACGTCAGAACACTTAACTGAAGTAATTTACTGTGGATATTAGGGAACTGAGAGAGCAAGACCAGGAAAAAAGGAGTAAAATTAATCATTCCTTCACCGCAGAATGCCCTCCTCATGCTGCAATTATTTCATGGTTATGCTCTATTTAAAAAACCCTCTGTGTGCCACTTACTAGGGAAGGCTGGGTCGATGAGCTACAGATCTGCAGCGGGTAATTACGCCCCTGCACGCCCTCCCTGCTTGTGGCAGACGTGGGACAACTGACTTCCAGCAACTCGTACCTGCAGACACAGGGGGGTTTGGGGAAGCTGTCCCCAGTAACTCTCACGCGCTGAAGTGACTCAGCCCGTGTCAGCAATCGACAGAACTGCAACACCGCGTGAACTCTGTGCTCATGACACACGGCATCTTGGTATCCGAAGAATCTGACAGCCCACGAGGGAGCATAGGAAGGCAGAGGGGGGCAGGAAGACTAGAGGGAACAAGTACAGAAATGAGGAATAGAAAACAACACAGGATATGACGGAAAAGTCCAGTCAAGGCTACTACTTCTTAATATGCCTTCACCTTTCCGGGACCTGTGGCAGATGGTCTGTTGTCTGGCGGTTTTGGGCCCAATCTCTCACCACTAGCTGGGTCAGCTTGCTCGGTGAGCGTAGGGCAGTGGAGACGCCACTCTGCGCAGGCCTGGGCTCGCATGCAGCCATCTTCCTGCAGCCTGGCCGACACCACACTGCGTGTCTGCTGCTGCACAGCCAAACCAAACGGGACAAATTTCTGGGATGGGTTGGGTCAGGTTTCCTGCACCTCCCCTCGTCGGGAAGCAACCTCTGGGCAAGCTGTTCTCCTGTGCCACAGCACATCACGGTAGGTGGGACCCAGGCAGCACGACCCTGTTAATTTACCCGTCCATCGGTGTGACTATCCGTCTTGCACCCGAGCTACCGGGAATCACAAGCTGTGACAGGCTAAGGAGGTTGCACCTTCACCACTTACACAGCTTGGGTGGAGCTCAAGCCCTATTTTTATCCATCATGGAGCAAGCTTCAGATCAAGCAATGCTCAGGTTGTAGCCCTAGGCCACGATGATCTTGCCAGAGCACGGCTGCAGGAAACGGCACTGGAAGTAAAGATTTCTATGTCCCCTGGAGCACCAGCGAGGGAAACGAGTGCTGTTTGCTAACGGAGATGTGAGCATGCTCTTCTTCTCCATCCTGCTTCCCAACATTTCCTGCACAGGTCAGTGCTGGGGTTCTGTGGGTATGAAAAACTGCAGGGAGACTGACTGCAATGGACTAACCACGCTGATTCATCCAGGATTACTACAGGTGCACCATGACACTAAGATAAGAAACAGTAAGCCAGTCTGTCCCTTCCCCTTATCACTGATGTCTCCTCAATTGTTTTCTTGTATTTTGTCCCAGAGGCAGGCAATTCTCTTGGGAGGCCACTGCTGCAAATCAGAGACCCCACGAACTGTTTCTTTCTCCCAGCGTGGACTACTTCAGTCCTTGCAGTAACCTGAAATCCACAGGCTACCAAGGTGGCTGGAAAGCATCTCTGCTGCTTTAGGTCTTCGGTGGTCCACGGGAAAATACCCACCCAGCTACCTGCTTTTTGGCTCGCTACTGCGTAGCCTTTTGCCCAGCTGCAGCAAACCAAGTGGCACAGCAAGTCAGTGCAGTAAGATGTCCACCCAAAAAGCCTGTTTCAACCTTCCTAGCTTCTTTGAAGAAGCAGTCCAACAAGGTACTAGGACTTTGTATGTACAGCAAGTAGAAGCTGCCTGGTTCTTGAGGCTTGTTGCCATTGCTGCTGGGGGCATTACTCCCAATTTGTTCTCCGTTAAGCAAGAAAGGAGCTTGCCAGGAGTTCAAAAAAGACCTTTCTCCTACTGAAGCAAAACGTAGTTTCTACTGTGAAGGTCTGGTAGTCCACAAATCCAGAGCAGCTGGCTGTCTTTTCTGTCCTTTTGCTGGAGGCGTGCTGCCAAGACCTGAAATACGCTGTTAAAAATACACGGCGTTTTCATTAGGGGATTCTAGGTTACTCCGAGATGAAGCCGTCCACAGGGAGCAAGAAGCATGTAAGGAGTTACTGGTTTGCAGCAGCAGCTTCCCCTGGGATCTGAGACAAAACCTACCAGCCTGCTGTTAAGGAAGCAGGGGTAAGAAGAAAAGGGAGAAGTTGAGTATTTAACTGGAAAAGGTACGTGGGAAGGAAGAAGACAGAGAGGCTCTTCCTGGCACACTGAGGAGCTTATCAGAAGCCAAAGCTGACAGCAGGGAAGGTGCTAAAGGAAACGGCAGGAGAAGGGAAGCGTTCCATCGTGGCTAGGAAGAAGGGCTTTGGAAAACAACAGCAAAAAATAGCCGCAAAAACGTCCGCTGACGGACAACTGCCTCCATGCTCACACGCTGCTTTCTCTGGAGAGCCTTCAAACCCGGCCGCCTGTGCCGGTGGCTGCCGGAACGGAGGCAGACGGGGACTCTTACAGAGAAGGCTCGGTGGCCGGCCAGCCCCACTGAGAGTCTCCCCCCACGCCACAAATAGATGTGCCGAGCAGTCACGGCTCCAAACAAGGCGCTTGGCAAAAGCAGATGCTGCTTGGCAACCTGCTCCTGCCACCGCGAAATATCACTGCGTCACCGGCGCTGTCGGGAGGCCACGTGCCCCACCGGGCTATGCAGGGAGCGATGGGATAAATAATCGCAGCGCATCCCTCCTCCCCTTCCCGAGTGAGTAAGGGTGACTTCATTTTAACTGTGTTTAACGCAGATGCTGCGCGACGGCCCTCACAGGCAAAAACCAGAGCGACTGGAACAGAGGTTTTGCTGCAAAATGCACGCGAACTTGCAGTGCCCTGCACTGATTTCGGCACCAACCTTTTAAAGCGCTGACTGACCCTTTGCATCTTTTTTTTAATTCAAATTATAAACACTCTTGGGTTCTGGTTGCTGCAGCTGTTTCTCTCTGAAGCAATAAAATACCTTCCGTGTAAAGCTGGTCTCCTAAGGCAATCTGAAGGAAGGAATAAATCTTTTCCATAATAAAGATGCACATTACGGATAGGATTTTCGTGTGTGCCCAGCACTGCTCTAACTTCTGTTTCTATTAAAAAGGATGGAAAACCATCTTGAAACCACTGCAATAAAAAACACGTGGATTTTGAGTGCTCCTAAAAGTTTCATCCTTCAGTCTTCACCACAAAAAGCATGATTAAGCTTATGTGGTGAGAGTTTAAACAGGACAAACAAAAAGGCAACTCTAGCTGCCTCATAAACTTCAATATAAATTTATTCTAGTATAAACATGTCCAAAAAATGCTTTGGTCTCTGCAAACAGAGAAGGTTCACATTCCATCTCTCCATAAGGAAACGAATGTAACTGGAATAAACAGGTAAGCAGTACCTTCCCACACAACATTTTATCAGCCACAGAAGCACAGTGAAAAATCAGTCTCTGACAGAATTCATAGAAAGGGAAAGCAATATTTAACTACAGTACTTTCCTATTGTAAGCAATATTTCAAAAAACTATTGTATTTTCTTCCTGCTGGTTACAAACGTTACCAAAGGAAGCCATGCTTCATGTTAAACAAGAAATTACTTCTTCTGTGTACAGATATTTGATCCTTTCTAAAACAGCCATCTCTTCCTCCCCCACTACTATTGTTTGAATCCTGTGCAGACAGGAGAAATAAAACACCAAAAAGACACAGTATCACACAGGAGAAGCTCACAGGAGCTCTAGCAAATGTGTGTTACGTGAGATAGAGCATCCTACTGGTTATTCTTAAAAAGTGCAGCCTCCGTGGCTGAATAATAGGATCATAGAATGGTTTGGGTTGGAAGGGACCTTAAAGACCATCCAGTTCCAACCCCCCTGCCATGGGCAGGGACACTTTCCATTAGACCAGGTTGCTCAAAGCCTCATCCAGCCTGGCCTTGAACACTTCCAGGGATGGGGCATCCACAGCTTCTCTGGGCAAAATATATTGACTGCATATATACTTCACTGTGGTAAATAAACTGTATCCAAACTCTTCCAACTCAACACATTTTGAAGATGCAATTGCATTAAAACATTTCACATAACAGCATTAATATTACCATTTCTAAATTAGGTACATTAAAAATGGTCAGCTACCCAATACTGGGGGATACACATGCTCTAAGAGACTCACTCTGAAAAGAACTGTCTTTTCAAGACTGATGAGCCAATATCAAGCCTACCAAGCTCAAAATTATCCTTCTATTTGGAAATACACAGGGTGAGGTTCACAACACCACGGTCATTCAGTTCTAAAATATCAAAGTGTTTGGGCAGAAAAATATTTATACTGGTGGAAATCAAACCACTGAAAGACACAATAGAGTGTGATCAGGCAATTGCAAGCAAATTACAACTGTTTCATCCATTGCTTAAGGAACAGATTTAAAGTTGAAATATGTAAAAATGTACAAGGTTGAGTTTTGCATGTCGTCACTGAAATCCACCAAAAATCCTACACTGAATCCTCTGTGTAAAGACAAACGCCAGCCTTTGCTTTTGCCTTGGCCATCTGCCCACGCCAGCTGGAACCGACATTGTCATGAGCCGAACGCCATGACCTGAGCGGTTCATCA
>NW_010228770.1:16460-25301 GCF_000690775.1 Eurypyga helias
TGTGACTCAACACAACACCCCAGCTACCAGGAGAGACTTCCAGCGCATCCACACAGTTCCTTGTAGGGCAGAGGCAACTGCAACCCCGAACTGCCCGGCTCGCAGTGACATCCTTATTATAGTAATGTCTCCACTGGAGAGACCAGGACTGACCTTCCGCTTAACTAACCAGCACGTCACTTCCACATGTCCCCTCTCGAGTAGCACTATTAATCTACACCTCCAGCAACATAACCTCTCAAACCATTTTTCATCTTCATTAGGTTTCTTTTACTATTGTACATGAGGAAGTGCAAAGTTTTTCATTGCCTGAATTAATTTGTTTTGGGCAGAAGAAGAATGTGGTGAAGAAAACATCTCCTCCGCTGTTGCTCTTCTCTCACACACATATTAAATTGTAATTATTAGTCACTCAAAGTTTTGGTTCCACATTTTTCTCTTCCGACATTCACTGCAGCATCCCCAAGCTTTAGAACCAGCAGAGGAGAGCCGACACGCTCAGCCATCTGCAGTTAATGCTGCGGAATTAAATAATGGCCCTAGCTGAAAGAGAATAACCAGCAGAAATTTAGGTCCCTGAGAGTCGGGCATGAGTAACGTATTGACAAATAAAGCTCATGCAAAACAGCACTGCTTTCATACTTCATTATGATGGTGTTAACATTTTGGGTAACCCAAACTGATGGTCTGCATCTTGTACTTTGTATTTATTGGCTATTCAATACTAGTAGCAGACCTGTCAAGTAAGGACAAATTCATTTCAGCAGCAGTTAGTGCAAAACAAGACTTCCACGCATTTTCCAAACCCAAGGGTAATTGCAAGGGTTTTCTTAAAGTAACGGTTTCCACCCCAACAACTGACTAACCCCGAATGAGTGAAGCAGGAGTGAATGGTTACCATACGTATTATCAGACTTGTGAGGGAAGACGTAGCAGCTACTGCTGGGATTGTCTGAAGGAGCAGCGCGGGGCAGCCAGCCTGGGTGACTTGCTTCGCAGAAGAGAAGCAAAGGGAAAAGGGAAGACGACAGGGCTTTGTGCTTTGGATCAGAGGGGTTCGAGCCCTGCCAAACCTTCTTCCCCTTTGCTATATACCATAGAGAAGTGGGCATGATTTGAGGATTAGCTGTACAAAGGAAATGTAGTGTAAAACTAAGCAATTGCTTGGACACTTGAGGCAAAATTCATGACCTGCAACCTGGTAACTCATGGACCTGCCCTATCCCAAAGCTGCACTGCTACTACGTCCCTTAAAAGCAAAACAGAATATATACAAGGAACAGCTTTTTTAATGTATCAGAAAAGAGCGTATGCTTCTGCTTCTGAAGTCAGCAAGGAGAAGCGCACAAAACAATAACTGAAAAGCCAAACATCGAGCCAGACAAACAGCTTTCAGTGCAAACTTTCCATACCAGAACAAGACGGGGACTAGCCAGGGCAGTTTTGAGTCATGACTGAGTGGGTAACATTTTTCCAATAGCTGCATAGAAAGAGAGTTCAAAAGGTAGCCTCAACGTGGGATCAAGATCTTTGTGATCTATGAAGAGCGTGGCATGCATGGATTTAACATGCTGGAAAAGACAAATGCCATTTCCATTCATTCCTTGCTGGAACAGCTTGAATCTTTTGAATCTTTGATTTAAAAGGGCACAGCTGAGAAATGCTGTCAGGTATTGCTGGCTGTGTCTGCCAGTATGTTACTTTCACTGAGGCTAACAGTTAACAGTCTTTAATTAATTTTCTTCTAGCTCCATCACGGCCGTTAGAGGAGGCATGAAGAGCAGAAAAGCTGCAGGGAAATATGTCACAAAAGTCATAAACCAAATGTCTCTTGTTGGTCAAAAGGCTCCAAAAGTTCATAAAGCTTCATCTTGTTCATATATGAAGGCGCATCACAGAATGATTTACAATCTGCTGGCGAAACCGAGCAGTGTCACCCAAAACCACTGCTTACGTATGCAGCCATCATTTCTGAATGCTACCAGGAACTACCTAAAATCAGAAGTTTCTACAAAGCTGGCAGACACAAAGATGAAAACTGCACAGTGCCTAAAGCTGCTACGCCCAACCAAGTGAAGCAAAATTGAACAGGCAACCACGTGCGCTGCAACATCACATCATACACACGAACACTCAGAGCATCACTCATGTGCGGGAATTGCCCTGAGATTCCTGGGAGTGAGGTGAGACTGGAGGAGTTAAGCGAAGGGAAAACCACTGAAATGTCACAAGCTCTGTTGGAAGTCCCTGAGCCACAGCTGGCAGTGAACTGGGATTACTACCAAGGGAAATCCCATAAAAGGCCCACTCCGTCCTTACACCTCCCTCCGCAGGCACCGGCTTTTGGCCACCATCAGAGGGAAGCTGGAGCTGTTCCCGTGTCTGGAGAGCATCATGTAGAAGGCCCACAGCCCTCTCGAGGACACCGTGTCTGTTAGCTCTGCATTTCCTAGAACAGCTGAGACCACAGGAAAACAGAATAAACAGAAAGGGAACCCAAACTTGACAGCCTTTCAGCTTGTTCTCCCCCATGCCTGCATGTTGGTAATTTTTACAAAGTGGTGACACTGACAGTTCAGTTTTTTCCTCCCCTGCAAAACACTTCCGTGTGTAAATCCACTGTGAACAGACCCCACTCCAGGGAGAGCTCAAATGTAAGGAAGGATAATGCACAATCACAGCACATGTTCTGCAGAGAACACCTCTGATGAGGTGCTATCAAAACACATGAAAGCAGAAGCAAAAATAAAGAAACCTACAACTTACCTTCCACCAGCTAATCCTGTAAGAAAGAGCAATGAAAATCCTAATTGCTATAACCATTGAACCTGAACAGTTTACTGAAATCAGAGGCTATTACAAGGAGGCAAGCCTAAGCGGAACAGCAGTAATGGCTTGGTTTTCTGTTACGCAAGCGGCTACCTCCGGTCGTTTGGAGACTCCGGTGACAGTCGGGGGTGACAGTCAGGGTGAGCGCGTCAAACAAAACCGCTCAGGGGTCATTATGCAACGCGGGAGAGGAGGGCTGAGAGAGAAGGCAAGAAAAAAGGGTGTGTTCCTCCTGTTATTTTAACCCCTGGAGCAGTGAGAAGTACAGCGCAAATGCAAAGTAAAGCCTCTAGTCATTTGGATACCTCAAACTAAGGCTCAACGCAAAGTTTAAGCATCGCAATATGGAAATACAACTACGAACCATATTTTTGCTGGCTGGAAGTTACTCTAATTAATAATAATCATAATAATAATAATAATTCAGTCTTACATTTACATGGACAAATCCTCTCTTCAATTAGAGCACCTAACAGATGAGCCAAAGGGTTTTTTACTCAAGCGTTCCCAAGCATCTGATTCAAATGAGTATTTCTGGGTCCCAACTCTCCACTATTCCAGCAGTTTCTCACCACAACAAATCAAGAAGCCTATTATTTTTTTGTGGCTTAACATTTATGTTCAAGCTCTTCCTAATTTAATAAATTAGCCTCTTTTTTTACCAATGTATTGAATAATTACCGCTTTACCTGCTGACACTGGCATTGTGCGCGAGTGAAACATCTACATACAGCAGCTACACCAATATTAACATTTGTGATGCTCTTCAGAAATGTTACCAGTGGAAATCAAATCTAAGAATGCTTCCAGGTGCAGACAGATCTTTTCTTTCTGCCCTCTCCTGCCCTCGGCACCCTGAGGCATCTGAAGGCCCAACAGGATCCCCATTTCTCCAGTCGGTCTCCAAGCAGCATCTGCTTCCCTCCCTCCTAGGAAGCGCAGGAGGTGTTCAGGGAGGACGTGCGGCTGTGAGCAGCTGCACACCTTGGCTGGCTGCTACACATGGGCTGTTGACGCTGTCTAAGAGACCCGTGACCTCGCGCAACACCCAGACGCTGCATCTCACAAAGGGAGGCACTTAGCCCTACCGCATTGCCGACATTTTGGGGATTTTGTTCATTTGTTGCTTTTCATATTCACCTACGAGCTTTGCAGGGCAGAGCCTATCCCCCCCAAGGCTCAGTGGGACGTAAGAATGTGCTCATGTCTCCTATTTCATCTGCGAGGGAGTCTTTGTGCGTGAAATTTTGGGGCACATCCACATGCCTCCCAGCCTGGAGTCAGTGCGCGGAGGCAGGCGGGAGCGTGAACGCGACCCGGCAGAGGATTGCCTGCACCTACTCATGCAGACGCACCCATCAGCTTCAGCAGCAGAGTGCAAGGGGAAGGCAGACACATTATTAGCCTGGAAAACATCCACGGTGCTTTCTGTGTGAGGGAACAGAGCTGTAAACTACCCAAGCAGCAGACAGCCACCACCAGCAGCTTGCCAAAGCTTATTTGTTGCAAATCCTAAAGTTTGTTGCAAATCCTAAAATTTACTGTTTGGTAAATGCTTGAGACTAAGCTTTTCCAAAGTTGTTTACATTTTTAATCGCATCTGAACTCATTTGAACTTAAAAAGAGAGCTATGGACAACACTTTGATCAAATTCACTTGAAGTGTAATTGTCAAAAAGAAAAAAAAAAAGAGAAAATTGCCCCTGTTTTTCCCAGTACCTTGTACCCAGCTTTGAAATTAATAGTATCAAATTATTTTAGAGGAATCATTCTATTTTTACAAAGTCCATGGGATGAGAAGGGGAAAGAGCAAAAATAGCAAGCGTAGTGCTACTGTTAAGTGACTCCCAATGATTAATCACAAATGCATGCAAACAATTTTCTTTGCATCCTGTTTGCTGAGAAAAGCAAGAAAGAACGGCTCAGCACACACGGAGGATTTTTTTTACATGCCGTTTCTAAAGACAAGGCAAGACAAGATTTATCAGCGATGTCATTTTTCCCCACCAAATCAATATAGCTAGAAAAGAACAAGTCTTCCCCCATCCTCTGAAAACGAGGTTTCTCAGGTTGCATTTAGCTCAACGACTGCTGCACCTCCTGCAGAGATGAAGGTGCTGGGCACCCTCCCGCACCCTGAACCCTGCACCTGGGGAGCATCCTGCGTAGTTAAGGTCTATGCACTGGTAAGCCTAGCTCAAGCAGCGGGGAAAGAGGACTGCATTCAGCATCCCTATCCCAGAAGAGGTCTAAACCAAGCACATCCTTGTCCTGTGCAAGTTCCGGGAAAGGCTGAGCTATCCAGACCACCTTTTACATGGAGTGGGGGCAGGCTCCAGCACCCTACAAGGTCAGTAAGCACCAGTAATATCTATAGCAGCAGATTAAAAGGCTCCCAGAGAGGCTATGAGGTTTGTAAGCAACATACGGTACAGGAGAGGTAGAAAGAGAAGCTGAATTTCCCATGCCCATCAATGTGCTGTGCTGTCAGGACAAGGGCCGGGACTCCTTCCACCCCGCCGCAGTGGATGGGATAACTTGGGCATGGGTCACACCAGGAGGAGGAGGAGTGGAAGGGACAAGAGAGGCTCCCTAGGAGGGCAATTGACTCAGTTGAGCTTAGGGCTTGCTATTTAGGGCTATGGGTGGCTTCCCTTGAAACGCCCTCGCTCTCCTCAAGTGGATGGACACTGGAAGTTGTCCCCAGCCCCCTCAGGTCCTCACCGCTGCCGGTGGGACAGCTCAGCTGCCCAGCCACTGCACCGTGCCACCTGCAACACACCGGGAGCTGGGGCAGACTCTTGAGGCAGTGATGAGCAAGGCCTGGAACCCCTTCCACAGCAGGATGAGGAATCACAGCGACTGCTGGGCTAAATAGGCAAAACCATGCCCTACAGTAAGCACTGCCGCTTGCGGATCAGGCCCCGCTGACAGCCACAGCTGTGTGACATGAGCTCCCCTCAGGGCAACCTGGCACCTACTTGCTAGAGCAAGAGGCGTTTGGAGAGACTCTGTTAAATCTAAACGTTTGTTTAGGAGCTTCTACTGTAAAGGGAAATTGGACAAGCTATGAAACTCAATGGGAAGAGCCAAACGATATCCCTACGGTCTTTCCTGCAGAGGGACTGACTCATCGTAAACGGAACAGCAGACCTGGAAGACAGTGACGGGGGTCAGCACGCTGGGTGACGTGCCGTCAGTGGACGCAGATGCGAGCAGCAGAGCTTGGCCAGGTCCCCACCGCAGCTTGCAGGCACAAAAGCCCCCATCCTACCGAACAGCGTCCGGCTCCTGCTGCGCTGGCTGCACCCGGGAGCCCAAATTACAGCGGTGCTTGCAGCCGCAGAGCAGAGGCAGTCCAAGACACCCTGCAGACAGGGCGAAGGGGTGCGAATGGCTGTCCGCTGAGTTACTTCCTGATGTTTTGTGCCTTACCAGAGTAACACCCCAGCCTGGATCCCAGGAAACTGCTACTGCAGGAGACACAAACCTCAAAAAGGGCAGGAGAGAGAAATCCCACACTGGAGTAAGATGCCAGGGCTATAAAACGAAAACTGGCAGATATCATATATGACTTTAACAAAGGGTGATTTTAATTTCTTTTTTTTTTTGATACAGAAATTCTCACAGGATACCCTGAGGACATTGGCATCTCAAGTACATTTTGGCCCAGGATTAGAAAAAATACTGTACTTGAACCAAGAAAGCAGCTTTCAGTGAACTGTTCCTCGAGGGATGATATTATTTAACACGTGTGGATTAATATGTATGTAAAACGGGAGACAAAGGCACTAGAACAAAGAACCTGAGAGAGAAACTATAAGAGGGCATCACAGAGCCATGGAGGATGGGGCAAGCTATATTTAGCAGACATGAAAGAAACCTTTTGTCTTTCTTGTGGACTCTAGATACTCTGGAAGTATTTGCTAACGACAGGGCCTTAAGTGTTGCTGGGGAGAGCACATGAAAAAAGTAGAGGTTTCCAGTTTTAGAAAACTAAGGAACCTTTTTTCCCTTCGTTCCCGATTGCTCTTTGCCCTGTTGTTACGTCATTATTTGTATTTACCATGCCACAGCCTTTTGTCATGGAGAATGGAGTAAAAATGGCAAACAAGGCTGCCAGGCAACACACTGAAATCGCACATGACGGGTTAGGAAGGAGCAAGGTTTAGTTTGAGTAAGAACCAGCTTAAGGTGTTAGCAAATGTAAGAGTAGTTCTGCCTCTAGGGACGTCCCTTCGCTCCAGGAGCATCATCTGACCATGCTCTCCTCACCTTCTCGTGTCTCCCACACCCTGCCCTGAGCTAATCCCTAAGTCTCCTGATTTGCTATTTCCTCTGTTTGTGTTTTAGTTCTCAACATCCATCCTTGTTTCACATATTTCTCATCTCTAACCAGAGGAGGCTCAGGAAAGGACACCTAGACTTACACTGGTAAAGACACCCCCTTCCCCCTACCCAGCCCACAAAGGGCCTCATTCCCATCTGGGACCTGCATATGAGAAACAACACCACAACTGTAGAGAGCTAGCACTCATTTTTATGTGTATGCTTTAAAAAGCAGCTTTCTCTTCCCTACCAAAATCCATTCTTCCTCACTGCTAGTTTCATATAAAAGAACATTAAAAAGTCAAGAATCTCTGCACGTCTCTACTAAGTCTGATTATTCTTCCATCTATAGCCATGTGATTATAACACACACCAATGCTAGCAGAAATTGGTCTAGGAATCAATTCAGAATTAATACTACGAACAGACACCAAGCACACATATCAGACCCACAAGTTAACACACTCCCAGAACGGATGCGTTCTGTTTCTGAGATCTCATGGCAAATAACCTCCGTAGGTTACCATACATTTTGCCACAACAATTTTTAATTAAGGTGATTAGGTATAACAGAAGGTTAAATTCCCCAAACCTGAATACTCTTCCTTCTGAAACTGCTAACTTTGGGTAATGAAGCGCAGTAACGAAACCCCTTTAAATTACACAGCACTCCAGACCGATGCACAACCACCAGCACCAACAATGAAAAATCATCTAAAAATACAACCAGAAGACAGGCATTAGGAGATAGGAAGCACTTCCTCTCCACTGAGCTTTTGTCAGCATTTACACGAGGATCCTTTCCTACGGAGCTTGAA
This sequence comes from Eurypyga helias, assembly GCF_000690775.1. Classification (NCBI taxonomy): domain Eukaryota; kingdom Metazoa; phylum Chordata; class Aves; order Eurypygiformes; family Eurypygidae; genus Eurypyga; species Eurypyga helias. The sequence goes on from NW_010228770.1 coordinate 24,436, forward strand.
GTGGGAAGATTGCTTTCACGCCGAGCACCCGCAGAAAAACACCTTTGCATTTTAACTGTTTGGGGTGTGTGGTTGTGCTTAGTCAGGTTTACAAAAAATTTTTTTATCTCCCTGCTCCAAACAGAGGCTGTTTGAAAATTCCCTGTTAGTCTTTCAAAAGGCATCAGGAAGATAACCTGGGACATTAAATGGCTTTCAGATGTTTGGTCACCCTTCCTGGGTAAGGTCAGGCTAAGCGGCCCTGCTGCATTCTTTTGTCTAAAGCCCTTTCCACAACAAAGAGCCCCCCATGAAGAAAGCCAGAGCTGCCTCAGCCCCTCCGCAACCGGTTCCCAGGACCCCCAGGAAGCAGCACAACCCACAGCGCCCGGGTGACCCAAAACTGACTTCAAACCAGACCCAGCCAAGTTGCCAGGCTGCGCAAAGTTATTTACGTGCCAGTGCTGGCCGTCAGAAGGCAGCCAGAAGCAACCACTGGCTAACACTTGCCCCTCGCCGAGCCGGGGAAGGGAGTCACGCCATCGCCCAAACCCACAGGGTCACCATATGGCTCCCGTTATCCCTCCTCCGGGTCCGTTTCCGTAGTGCGCCGGGACTGCTTCTCCACGCATGTGTTTCGCAATGACCTTCCAGGGCCGTGTTTGCATTCTGCCCGCTGCAACCACTGCCGCAAGCAGGCTGCCGAGCAGGGTTCGGCGGTACCCGTCAATCCGCACTCACCTCAGCTTCCCTTCGTGCGAGCCGAGCAGTCCCACGCTATCCGGGCGATCCCGTCTCCGCCTGTACAGCCCCGAGTGTGACAACTCTTTCAGCTGCAAGGCCGTCATAGCTCTCTACCTGGAGGGTTGGGGCTTTTTTTTTTTAAG
>NW_010228770.1:25418-36170 GCF_000690775.1 Eurypyga helias
GGGTGCGCGCCCCCCCCGCGCCCGCCGGAGCGCCCAACCTCTGCAGGCAGGGCAGGCAGGCGTCCGCTGCTCGGCTTCCTGTTTCTCATAGGTACACACCCTCCCGAAGGGCACCACATTTCCTTTATCACTTGATCACACCTAAGGGATGTCTACGGCGAGCTCACCGGCTTCCCTCCAGCTCTCTTCAAACTCTGGCTGCCCCGGCGGGAGAGAGTGCCGCCTGCTCTCCCAGCGCCTGCTGCAATTAGCTAAAACTCTCCAGGGATGCGACGAGCTCTTATCTCTTTCCCGCTATAATTTATATCAGAAAGAAAGGGGTTAGCGCTACGGAAATTCGGCGTTACTCAAGCACGCCGGCAAACTCTGATGGGGGGATTAATGCAGCGAAGCCTGCAGCCAGGTAACTCCAGTTAAAACGCTCTTCTGGAAGGAAACTTCCCTTTGTCGGGCGCTGCTCTTTTCCACGCCTCTTGAAAATCAGCAGAAAACCTCGATGTATTCTGCTTCCTACTCTCAGCTATCCCCACATACCCACCGTAACGATCTGTCACGTCTTGCAGTGATGGAGTGTCCTGTGTCATTGTCAAACAGGAATGAAAGCGCGTAGGGTTTTCCTGTGAGACAGGAAGGTGACTAGCAGGGATTTGCAAGCTCTGCAGCTCTTCTCTGCAATAAAACTCTTCAACTTGAAAGAAGGTTTCAAAACAAAAACCACTTTGGGAGGAATTTTTAAAACTTCTTTGACGTTATCCTTGGCACATATAAACAAAAACTGAACTCAGAGTTTTTACTTCTGTCTTGAGAGGTGGGGGGGGAGGGTGTTAAATGAACTTGCATTTAATAAAAGCCAAGAAATCCAACAATTTGCAAGCACTGTTTTGACTAAGATAGGAAACAAGATCTATGCGGTATGCATTTCATAGGTCATTATTAAAGTGTTTATTTTGCAGCTGAATACATGTAAGAATATTGCTGGATTCTTGTAACAGAGAAAAGCGTTAACATATATAATACAGGGCACATCACTTGACACCAGTTTTGTCAGGACTACCAGACTGAACACAAGAACAGCGATTTTATATAATACTATCAGTGTGCTTCAGCCCGGAATGTCATCAACATATAATATAAAAAACCACACAATGGAAAAATAACAGAAATTATTTTGGAAAAGGAATCACGGAACTTGCCAAATAGATAATGGCTGGAGAAATTCGAAGTGATTTATAGGATGTTAGAAGGTTGCGCACACTGAAACGTCAACAAGAGCCATATATCTGAGCTCCTGTCCTCAGAAAATAAAAGAGGGAACAGTCACGATAGTTGCCTAAACACGCTACATTCCAGTTTTGAACACAGTATTTAAAATTGTTTCCCAATACGCAGCAGGATAAGCTAAAACAGAATTAAACACCAATGCCCTGCAGTCAGTCAGCCAGCAACTCAGTGAAAAACGAACGCCGTTAGGAGGGAGGCTAAGGACGGCAGACGACAGATGCCCGTGGCACAGCAGCGTTTATACGTTACCAACGGTTTTTACTGGGCTTTAAATATCAGCGTAACAATAATTTATCTTGGTCCAAACAATCGATTTCAGATAATAATAATAAACGTCTAAATAGCACAGACAGAGTGTGTATTTGCTGTGAAAAAGCTCTTTGTGACCTAATGAAATTGAACTATTACTTCCAGATTTGTTAACAAATCTTTATTTAGAGTCCAGAGGAGGCCACGAAGATGCTCAGAGGGCTGGAGCACCTCTGCTATGGGGACAGGCTGAGAGAGTTGGGCGTGTTCAGCCTGGAGAAGAGAAGGCTCCGGGGAGACCTTATAGCCCCTTCCAGTACCTGAAGGGGCTACAAGGAAGCTGGGGGGGACTTTTTACAAGGGCCTGTAGTGACAGGACAAGGGGTAACAGGTTAAATTGAAAGTGGAGAGGTTTAGACTGGACATCAGGAGGAAGTTCTTCCTGGAGAGGGCGGTGAGGCACTGGAACAGGTTGCCCAGAGAAGCTGTGGATGCCCCATCCCTGGAAGTGTTCAAGGCCAGGCTGGATGAGGCTTTGAGCAACCTGGTCTAGTGGAACGTGTCCCTGCCCATGGCAGGGGGGTTGGAACTGGATGGTCTTTAAGGTCCCTTCCAACCCAAACCAGTCCGTGATTCTAGGATTCACTACATCAGCAGTCTCTTCAGAGCATACTAAGTGCTTTTGTACTAATCACGACACAAGCCTGTCAAAAATCAGAAGGCGACTTTTCACTCGTTTGCCATGAGCTGCGTTAGGATGATGGACACAGCGTTAAAATTCAGGCGTACCTGCACAACCAGCTGCCACACTTGGGCAGCCCACGGGACCGCCGGCTTTTACTCACGTGCACTTAGAAACCACCGCCTGCACCCAACCAGTGTTGTTAAATTTTAAAATCAGCGCCACCAGATATAGCACATAAATTTAAGCAATACAAGAAGCCCAGGCACAAAAATGCACTGTTTGTGGTAGAGATCAAAACCACCTCAATGTAAAGGAGTGTGAGACAGTTCGTCTTCTAAAACAGACCTGGGAATCAGCTGCAGAGCATCATTACTTCACAGGCTTCTTCAGCAAGCACCAACAGGGGTTTAAGCTGATTTAGAAAACACTTTCTTGGAGGATTTGAGGACAAGCTACAAGCCTTCTATATCAAGAAATCCAAACCAGACTCCTTTTCTGCCATGTGGGATCCCCCACCAATCCTGACGAGACATGAGGTTTCAAACCTGAAATTACTCACACAGCCAAACCTCAACTTCTGAGTATCAAATACATATTATTAGGCCGCTTTTTGGAGAGATGTTGGAGAATGCCAATGATATTTCTGCACTAACTCGCTTAAAGGATGCCAGAAAGTATCTCGGATGGACCTTGTTCTGCAGGAAGAAGCACTTCCCCAGCGAGTGCCTCCTGCCCCCCACACCCCCTTTACCTTCCAGCCCCTATCTGCTGTTTATAATTCCTTTTCTGAGAGATTACATTCTTCTCGCGTGGGACGGGACCGCTTGGACCGTTCACATTCCAACAGAATTTTTGAGGACTGGCCAAGTTAGCGCGGCTTTTCTTGTTACCACTAACACGCAGCCTCCTTTTATGTCCTGTACTTTCAAGGTTCACTCTTCATTTTCTAGTGCCTCTTCACCCCTGCAACCGACCTTCCTCCCCCCGCCTTCCCCCAGCCCCAACAGCTAACATTGCTACTGCAAGACGACGGATAAGTACAGCACGATCAGGATTTTCTTACAGGAAAATATTCACCTCTGTCTGAGCAGCAGAAGGTGGAACCCAGACAGAAGCTACGCAGTCCTTCGTTCATGCCAAGCAATAAATCACTTCTGACTATGCGGGACAAGGGTCATGTTACGAGTTTTCACTGCAGTGCTACCAAGCATTTATCCTGATATACCAGGCCTGAAGTGCTCCCTCTTGAATTTCTGTCAAAGTACTGCCGTTCAGGTGACAATTCAGCAGAATTCTGCAATTCAAAAATACTTTCGGACAGATGGGTTACGTCTGGTTACGTTTCACTATGTTCAAACGGATGTGAACAGTAATCCATGATGTGATTTCCATGCCAGTGACACGTTCTTGGTGGTTTTTTTAACTTTGAACAAACCACCAAATTTCAAATTTTCAGAGCAATATGAAAAGCTGTTTGCAGGGCAGCATAAACAGTTAAAAGAAATAATCAGAAGGGCATTATAAGAGCAGTATAGGAGTGCCCATGGTGCGCACACACAGTTAAAAGGTGGCTGCGGTGGGGGCAGGAGGGGCAGCACATTTCTCTGTTCCCCATTTCTCACCCAGTTTATAGAATCATAGAATGAATCATAGAATGGTTTGGGCTGGAAAGGACCTTAAAGCCCATCTAGTTTCAACCCCCCTGCCATGGGCAGGGACACCTTCCACTAGACCAGGTTGCTCAAAGCCTCATCCAGCCTGGCCTTGAACACTTCCAGGGGTGGGGCATCCACAGCTTCTCTGGGCAGCCTGTTCCAGTTATCACTGGGATGAGCCTCCATAGGAATGTGTCCAAGAGCATTGGTTTTCTACCATTTCTCACAAGACCTGGAAGAAAACCACTCTTTAAAGGCAAGGAAAGGGCTTGTACGTATGTGGGAACACACGGGACTCGATGGAGCAAGCAGAGGAAGGTGGAAATAACCCTCCCAGCAGTTTTACAAGAACCCCTGAAGTGCCCAATCGATGTGCCGACCGCAAACAAAGCTTTACACCTCCCTGATGCAGGATGCTGTGATGAGTCCCCCCAATGGGTTTAGGTGTCATGGAGCAGCGTACCACACCTTGGGTCCTTGCTAGGACAGGCGGTGAGAAGAGGAAACGAACGGGGGGAAATTGAGACACAAATCTACGGATGCGAACCGTTGAAATAAACAATTTCCAAGCTTCACGGGGAGCCTAGACTGTTGATTCAAGGAGTTAAATAATTAACTAATTACACATTTCCTTCCTTGTCTAATGCGACTCCAACATCTGTTTCGACGTTTCTCGCCCTGTTCCACTTAGGGATCAATCAATCCTGAACCACACACAGTTAATCAGCGGATTAGGGTAAGTACTGAGGAACTTGAACCACCTACAAGGATGGATTTCTGTCCAGGCTCCAGCTGACCAAGCACGTTCGGTAGTTGCTGGGTTTTGTTACACCTCTTCCATGGATGCACACCCCTGACGTACAAAGGAAAGCAAAAAAAAAAAGACACGCTGGTGTGCACAACACCCTTCAGAGCAGCGACGCACTCAGCCCACTGAAGTCCTTTGGGATTTGAGGGGTCAGAGGGAAGGCAGGGGGGCTGCTGCGGTGAGCACGGGGGTCCCTCCTCTCACCAAAGGCAGCTCTCCACCTCCACCGCAGGTGGCCTATGAGGTTTTGGTGAGGCAAGGCAGGGGGCCCTGCTCCCATTCCAACCATTCTGTTCCAATAATAATAGAAAAATACATAAGCAAGCACAGGAAAAACCTTCTGTCTACCTGAATGTGAAGCAAGATCTTTTGGCTGACTCCTCCGAGCTCTCTACACATGCTGCCCCATGGATTCCTAAAATTCAGCAAAAAAATCCATGCTGCAAAATGGGCATTTTTCTCCAGCAACCAGAATCATAGAATCACAGAATCGCAGAATGGTTTGGGCTGGAAGGGACCTTAAAGACCATCTAGTTCCAACCCCCCTGCCATGGGCAGGGACACCTTCCACTAGACCAGGTTCCTCAAAGCCTCATCCAGCCTGGCCTTGAACACTTCCAGGGATGGGGCATCCACAGCTTCTCTGGGCAACCTGTTCTAGTGCCTCACCACCCTCTCCAGGAAGAATTTCTTCCTGATATCTAATCTAACCCTCCCCACTTTCAGTTTAAACCCATTACCCCTTGTCCTGTCACTACAGGCCCTTGTAAAAAGTCCCCCCCCAGCTTCCTTGTAGCCCCTTCAGGTACTGGAAGGTGCTATAAGGTCTCCCTGGAGCCTTCTCTTCTCCAGGCTGAACAAGCCCAACTCTCTCAGCCTGTCCCCACAGCAGAGGTGCTCCAGCCCTCTGAGCATCTTCGTGGCCTCCTCTGGACTCGCTCCAACTGGTCAATATCCTTCTGATATTGAGGGCTCCACAGCTGGACACAGCACTGCAGGTGGGGTCTCACCAGAGCAGAGTAGAGGGGCAGAATCCCCTCCCTCGACCTGCTGGCCACACTTCTCTGGATACAGCCCAGGATACGGTTGGCTTTCTGGGCTGCCAGCGCACACTGCCGGCTCATGTCCAGCTTTTCACCCACCCATCCTGCTGCGCGTGAGCTGTGCAACACCTCCCTCTACTGGGAAATGCTGCCGTACGTCTCAGTCTCAGAGGGAGGTATGGATTAACCCACAGATGCTTTAGTAACTCAGACCGGGGCCAAGCTGAGAGCAGAGAGGAATGACAGACCAGCGGTTGAACATGCAGGGTGGCATCAGAGATCAAAATTTAAGCCGTTAATCAGTGGATGATCAACGCATGAGTAGGTGTGCAAAGGAGAAACCGTGTGACACAGCAGGAAGCAGTTTTGTCCTGCCTCTTTCAAAAAAGTGCGATAAACAAGCTGGCAAGCAGCTGAAGCTTCAAAATGGGTACAATTACTCATGTGAACCCTGAACTGCAGGAGATAAACATCTTAAAAAAAGAGAAAAGAAAAATAAACACACCGAAAAGATGGGGGAAGGGAGGGTTTAAAGCCAGCAAATTCAGAGCTTAGATTAATCTTCATAGCCTAGAATATGCGGAAAAACACAAGCAATTCCTGATCTGCATTTCTAGGTAACAGACCTTCACTTCGGAATAATTTTTACTGTCTTGGAATTAAAAGCCTCTTTCCAAAAGAGCTTTGCAAACCCAGTCAGAAATATACTTTTTGCATTTAAGCACTTTGTTTATGACTCATGAAAATTCTAAGTCTGAAAAAGAAGACTGAAAGGACTTACCTTTAAACAAGTTTGACTTCTACTTGCACCCTACTACCGCAGATGTATCCAAAAGGTTTACTTGATTCTACTGTAATGGGATAAAATGCCTTTGGAAATGGGGCTAAAAAAAACCCTGGTGCCAGCTGGCTTACTGGGTGATTAGAAGTTTCCCAGTAGATGCTACAAAAGACTGAGAAAGCCTCCAAGGAAAAAAAAAAAAAAAAAGACAAAAGCAGAACCTGAAAATGAAGGAAACTGCCCAAAGAGCTCCTGTGCCAGATACACTCAGGAATTAGACAGTACAAATGAAAAGAAACTAAATCATCCTGAAAATTCAGAATAATGTGAAATGGAGACACCACCACCCACCCCCCCTTAACACTGCAAAAATTACTTTGGGATTCAGCACAAAAAATAAAGATACAGTCTTATATGGTTTTTTCATGTTATTTTAAAGCACACACACACAAAAATTAAGATTCTTAAACTACAGCAAAAGCCTTAAATCAAAAAAGCACAGCTGCCCTACCGTAAAAGGTTTGTTCCGCTGGAAAAGTGACTGTCTTCTGAGCATAAAGGCTCCCTCAAATCGCACCAGAAGTACAAATTCTGTAACAAGTGGGACAAAACTATTCCTCTCACTGGGATTACACTTTCGGGTTCAATTACTGCGTCGCAGTGTCCTCTTCCTCTGCCAAATCAGCACTGGCAGTTATCCCATTGCTCAAAAACACCCGTCAGTGACGGGGTACCTTCCAACCAACCACGAATCCTCTGGTCTGGGTGGGGACAAAATAGTGTCCCTAAAAACACTTCAGATGACCAACAGAGAAAAACCTACTGGGAACACCAGCACACCGCACCACATTCCAAGAGTGAGGAAGGACTTGCTCAAAGCCCTGTTACTGGAGCCGCTTGCTTTTAGTAGTAATAAAAGCCAGCAAGCAAAACTATTATCCATCCTCTTCCTGACTCCATTTATCACCCTTCCCATGCGTGGCTCCCGCTCGTAAGAATCTCCCCGCAAACGACCACAAGACCCTACAATTCGTCGCCAGGCCGTCGGCTTGGAAGGCAGCGTAAGGCGCGTTCAGGTGGACGCGACGGCCAGACCCTCAGCCCAAGTGAGCGGTCGGACACTTACTGACAGGGTGTAGCCTCGCTAGCAGCAGGTTCACAACGAGCAGCCTTTCCCATATAGAGCTTTACATTGAATCATCGCTGGTTTCCCTGTGGTTATTACTGGTAGTTGTGATAAAGTTGAAAAGGAAAAAAAAAATAGTTACTTTGCAAAACCACTTCCTTCTTTCACCCTGTAAAATTTGACACTGTAAAGAAGAGGACAAATCCATCAAATTTCACGGTTTGGCTCCACAAATTGTATCACACCAATTCTCCATCTCAAAACCACCAAGGAGAGACAAGGAAGCAAATCCTGCCCCCCACGGGCAAGGCCACAGCTTTAGTTATACCACCGGTACTTTTAAACTGACAGAAGTACCAAAACCTGGAGAGGGAACAGCCAACAGCTGTAGGTCCACTTCTTGGGATCACTGAGGTACACCTTAACTTGGAGCTTTTCGCAATGTTACTCTGGGGACAAAGAGAAAAGGAACAGGCAACAACACTGTGTGCATAACCCCAGGCATCTCAATGGGGATGAGAGGTCCCAGGTCCCTACCTCAGAGGAGCAGTCCTGAGTCACCAGCGAGCAGTGAACAGCAAGGGCCAGCCCCAGACCCACAGCAGCATTTAACGGAGAAACCGATGCGCTCCTCTAAGGGATGGCGTTTGTGCTGGCCTTTACAGTGACCCTAAAGGCAGAAATCATCTCTGTTCAGATACCTGAAACTGTACTTAGTGCACTGGAGTGTATTTACCTGCAGCAGTCAGTGCATCTTGGTGAAGTCTGGTGCACAGTACCTTGCGTTCTTACAAGATTTTTGGCAGACAACGCACACGCATCTCATTAATCCTTCTTTCCCGCTTCCACCGTACGCACCAAACAGTGCTACGCCATGCCGACCAAGCCTCGTTTCCCTTTCCCTTCTCCACCATGTCTCTCTACATCCTGCTTCTTGCTCCTTCTATTTCTGTCCTCAGGCCACTTAACATTATCGCTAACCCTTTTCTGTGGACAAATTAACAATGTAGGTTATCTTTCCAAGCTGCTGTTTCCCATACCGCCGCATAGTGCTTCCTCATTTGAGCTTCTTATCTCATCCTGCAAAGGCCCTTCAAGCACAAAACCAGCAGCAAAGTTGTATTAAACTTATCACTGGGCAGTTACTAACCCAGGAGAAAGAACGCACTAGTGTTTTGTCTCTCAAAATAATGTGCCAAATGTCAAGGTGAGAGCAGTTTGTTCCTGAGGATGAAGAAAACCACAATAATCCAGCTGTGGTACAGAGTGAAGAGAGGCCTCGCTTGGTATTGTGGTGCAAGTTATTTCATCTATTGCTTGTATGCCAGCAGTTCCACTTTTATAGGAAGGCAAGGACAGTTTGTTGATTCATGATGACTGTAAAAGCTGCAAGACTTCAAGGAGAATGCCAATAAGCATCTGTTAAAAGGGAACTTTTACTTTACTTAACACTTTTATAGGAAAGCAAGCATAAACTCTTCAATTAATGCTTTTTAAAGCACACCAGAATCATTTATTAACCAGTTTGGCCTGACTAAAACTAAGGTCTTGGAGACCTTATTGCAGCCTTCCAGGAGACCTTATTGAAGCCTTCCAGTACCTGAAGGGGCTTACAAGGAAGCTGGGGGGGACTTTTTACAAGGGCCTGTAGTGACGGGACAAGGGGGAATGGGTTTAAATTGAAAGTGGGGAGGTTTAGATTGGATATCAGGAAGAAATTCTTCATGGAGAGGATGGGGAGGCACTGGAACAGGTTGCCCAGAGAAGCTGTGGATGCCCCATCCCTGGAAGTGTTCAAGGCCAGGCTGGATGAGGCTTTGAGCAACCTGGTCTAGTGGAAGGTGTCCCTGCCCATGGCAGGGGGGTTGGAACTGGATGGTCTTTAAGGTCCCTTCCAACCCAAACCGTTCTGTGATTCTATGAAACTATGTTTTTCAGTTTTGTTCACTGTAGTTGGCCCTCTTTTATCACCAACCCATTTTCTAGAAGAGCTGAGCTAGAAGAAAACCTGTGAACAGAATTACCGCTGAGGAGAGCAGGACAAGCCCATGCTCCTAAACGCTGCCAGATGGCTGCTGTCTGCGGTCGCCTGGACCGGACGTGAGGGGAAGTGGAGCGCAGACCCACAAGAACAGCTCCAGACAATGTGACAGTGGCCAACCAAGCCCATCAGCTTGGTCCTGGCGTCAGGGCTGCCAGCACCAGCAGAAGATGGGATCTGCAGCCATGGCTCTGCGGTGATGATGCAGCAGAGAGGTGCTGGACCTGGGCTAGGCATGAAATTAGACCAGTGTTGTCAAGCAGAGGTTGACTACAGGAGGGAACCATTGCTTCAGACCCACATTTCCCACAGTATTTCTCTTTGCTCCTCTAGCAGGCCACCATGAACCAGAACAGCAGCACGCAGGTGCAGACACATCCCCAGGGATGCTCCAGGATGCTCAGCACTCTGCAGTTCCTGGCCAGGCCTGTGTCCTTCTCCCGGCTTCAGGCAGCTAGGGTAACCCTCCGCAAGCAGATCTTTGAGGTGCCCGCATTGCCAGGAGCTGGCGGAGAAGCCAGACAGTCACACCCTGCAGCTGTCTGCCTCACCACCTCGTGAGATCACTGTTCCTGGAGCAAAATAAGCAGAAGGAAACACATACTCATGCCTCAGCCATTCCCGTTCGCTGGGGCTGTACCCACAAGATGACTGAACCGATGGAGGAGCTCACCGCCGCCTGAAGGACAGCATCTAGTTCCTTTTCTTTCCTTCCGCTGTTCTTCCTTCCCCCCCCACCACACCACTTCCTCTCCTCACCTCCACCCCAGCTACAAGGAGCCGCAACCTCCTTTACACCATCTCTTGCCCTCACGAGAGCCCTCTCCCAGCCAGCAGAAGGGGGGGCGTTGGGAGTGGGGTTGGTGAATTCAGTTGCTGCTCGGCCAGGGACCAGTGAGCGCGTACCCTGCACAAGGGAGCGAGAGGCACCCCTGGGTGTCCCCTCAGCGTGGCCGTCCTTGCACAGGGATGACCGGCACGGGGGTGGCAGACATGTGCCCCCACCCCCGGTCTGCAGCAGGGGGTAACCCTGCAGGTTGGGGATGGGGGGCAGCAGGCCACGGCCACTGGCACGGGGGGGGG
>NW_010228771.1:0-3827 GCF_000690775.1 Eurypyga helias
CGTGCGGCCTCGCTCTGGCGGGCCTTCCGCTGTGCGCGACGTACTTCTGCTCGGTGCTGGGGGCGGCGGAAGGAAAGTGTTTGAGCACGTAAATGTTTACTCGGCGATCCCTTCCCCGCTCCCATGGCGGAGGCGCACCTGAGCGGCACAACGTTCAGCCTTCTCCCTCCCCAGGCTGGGGCCTTGTCTTCAGTTACGGAGCCTCTTTTGCAACCCTTCTCTTGTGTGGCTGGCTAATGGGTGAGGGGTGTGAGCCAGTAGCTCTTTCTGATGTAGGTCTGGCAAACGTGCAGTGTAGAGCAGAAGTTACAGCTGTTTTCTAGTGCCTTTTGCTTGAGTTTCTCCTCATTTCTAGCTACTAGTGCAATGTGCTGAGTAGTAATTGATTATTTCTTGTTAACTTGTATGCATTTATAAGCCTTACAAAAGAATACTGTATTTAGGCAGAGTATAAATTATTCTTGATTGTTGTCTGACAAGGTAATATTTATCTTTAAGGGAATTTCAGTGATTCGGAAATGTAGATTCTCCTATTGCTGTGAATTTGGTGCTTCATCCTCCGAGATGAAAGCAAGTGTGTTTTTCAGGAATTTTTTCTTTTAGCTGACTGATTTCTTTGTGCTTCGATGCTGAGAGAAGGGAGTAAAAGGAATTGAAGAATTGGCTTGTTATTAATTAAAGTCCTTGCATCACCTCGTTATGTGAATTTGCAAGTGATAAAGTTTGGATATCCACCTTCAGATCTGGGAGATGTTTCCTGGGGTCATGGCTAACATGGGTACATTCTAAAAGCCACTGAGTTTATAGAAACAGTTAGAAGTTATAGTGAGCTGCATCACGTGGCTGTGTCTGCCAGAAAATAAATCTGCTCCATTTTGTTTGCAGCAAAATCAAATGTAATGCTTTTAAAGGGACCTCTTCAATGCCTGGAACTTTGAATTCACCTCTCAGTTAATGCCTCTGTTGAAATGGTGAAATGTAGAAAAAAAGTAGGCTAACCTTTTTTGAAGTTAATTTCAACTTTGAGACTGAAAGTGTCTGTTCTTTGCTAATCAGCTACTTAGTTCAATTCATCATTGCAGTTGTCTTGCAAGATAAACTTTATATTTATTGTACTTTAGATGCTGAGGTGCTGATCAAGGACTGAGTACAGGTGTTTACATTGGATAGGCAAATAGGACCATATAAATGCATAACTCCTATGAATTTGTGTATTCTGAGAACTTAAGGGTGAAAACCTAAAAAATAATTTTTACAATGGGTCTGTAACTTCATGAATAAAATCATCTCATCCTTTGCCTTGTCTATTCTAAGTATGTGGCACAGATTAGAGTCTGTTTAGCTGTAAACTAAATTTAAAAACATGGCAATTTAGGTTTCTTAACTCTGGTGCCTTTGGTATTCCAGCACCTACCATCTAAGTCAGGTATTAATGAGAGTGCTCTGAAAATTCTCCTCGTCCAGGGAAAAGGATGAGAATGCTGATGTTTGACTTCTGGTGCAAGAGTAATGCTCTTCAGATGCAAACTTAAGTAGGTTTAACCTGCTGTTTGGGAAATGGAAATCCATTCATTAGCTGTAGTGAGGTTTAGTGATGTGTTCCATTGTGATACTTTTCTCTTTTTGTAATATTGTAACTTGCTTGTTGAGATTTGTGAAAGTGTAAAAGGCATTGCTGAGCACCAAAGTCCAGTGGTTCCAGAAGAGAGCAGAACACATGGCAGTCCTGTGTCCATATGTTCCTTGATGTGTTGAAGTTTCTGACTTTCAGATAGCTCCCAATCTTCCAATTCCATTTTTTGGAGTAAAATGGGAAGTAATGAGCAATGGAGAGTAAAAATGATTGGGCTTGCTGTTCTCAGAAACCACGGCTTTTTGACTTGGCCATGGAGAGTGCTAGGATCAGGTAGAAATTATTTGCTTTTCTTCTACTTGATTAATAAATACTTGTATTATTACAGTATATTTCCAATTTTCAAGTTAAACTTTAGATCTTTGATTTACAGCTGAATTCAAAAGAAACTTTGGCATAGTGAAACCAGAACATGTTAGCGCTATCAGCTGTGGTTGCAGTTGGCCCTACAGCAGCTGTAGGAAGTCTATTCTAAACTCTGCTTTAGCTTGTATAAGCAGAAACAGTAGATTTTTTTTCCCCTGCTTTGCAAGCACTTCTATTAGTGATGTAAAATTATTCAGTAACTTGAAAGCCAGCACTTTCCTAACTTTCCTGAAGAAGGGTAATCTTCTCTTTAATTTATCAATCTTCTAGTTGATAAGTGAGTGCTTCTGCACATGAGACTTTTAAGTTGAAGCATCCAAAACAACTACTTACTCTGTGTAAAATAAAATGCTGGAAACCGAAATTCAAGTTTATCTGATGTTGAGCTTGGAACTTGGCTTTTAAGTCATTTACAATTGTACTAGTTTAGGGAATGATTGCTTTCAGATCTACCTTAAAGAAGGTGCTCATGATAATTCTGTAAGTAGTGTAAGAAGTGTTTGGTCAAAGTGGCTTAAACTTTGATTGCAGCATGAGTACCTTAAACTCTGTGACTGCCTTAGTGTAGTTTATCTCAGTCTAATGGGACGCACGTAGGTAGGAATTGCTTCTGCACTGAAATGCTGTATATCTGAAATTGGTAGATGTTACTTGATCGTTGGTATTCCTTAAAAACCTTGCCTTAAACTGTCTTGTGGGAACTGCCTTGTGAAGGCAGTGCAGGCAAGCTCAGGAGTAGTGTCTTACAGCCACCCACACAGTGGTAGGGTTGGGTTTTTTTAATTGTCAGCTTTCTTGATTTCTTCATATGTTCTCATAGTTCTTGAGAATAAAGTCATCAGTACGGATTTTCTTTTGAGGTTTAGTGTCTTGTTTGTTGACAGTGAACTGCGTATTTGCATCAGATGGTCTGTTCCATACTGATTGTAACCACTGTATTCTCTTGATTGCGTAAGATACTTCTGCTTTGTCTCAGAGTTCTGAGGCAAATGCATAAAGAACTGTGCACATATGCTCTGTTACTGATGATCAAAATAGGATCTTATCTCCCAGCAAATATTTGAAATTTGTTTTTGCAAGCACTCAGCAGGTTAATACGCAGGTGAAACTGTATGCTGAAAATACCAACATTGTAATGAAACAAGAGGACGTGCTTCATGACGAAAATATATGATTCAAGCAGCAAGAAAGTACTCCAAACAGCATATTAGTCAAAAAGGACAAACAGAAAATGGGAGAGCTGGGAGGACAATTGCTGGGGGCAAATTCTTGGAGGTCGTGTGCTTGAGCACATGCTGCCAGCAACCGAGCGGTGCAGGGGCTGAATGATTCAAACAAGGAGAGGCTGACCCTTAAGACGAACTAGGCTTCTGCCTTCTAGAAATTTTATTTCAGTTTTCTGTGTGAGAGAAGCTGGGAATGTCAGTAAAATAAGCTTAAATTTTGGTCGTTAGTGTTTCATTTGTCTCTGGTATTGCAGTTTTACAAAAACCCAGTGTTTAAAATTTTTTTTATTAGTCAGCTTGTGTAGTGTAGCTTTGGGCATTGCAGGATGTTTTAAAATCAGTCTATGGTTGTAATCAGGTCAGGAGAAAAGAAATTGAGATTTGTCATGAGAAGTGATCCTACAGAAGAGTAAGTGGAACTTACTGCTTTTTACCCATGTAAAAAAATAATTTCTCTCTGAATTAATTAGCAATATGATTGCATTCAAACTTTTTACTTACTGGTGTTCTGTGTTGATTGCTTCTTTGCATTTAGAAATATCATTTGTTTCCTGTTTGGATTTGTGTTGATTTTCTTAACATCTTCATTAATAAGTTTACCC
>NW_010228771.1:3851-19665 GCF_000690775.1 Eurypyga helias
CTTCAGCTGGCTTGGACTTGTAGGACAACAGAATGGTTGATTATGTTCCATTATTGGGGATTCCTTGTTGCTGGTGATGGGTGAGCCTGAAAAAACACAGCTTGACTTGCATATCACAGGGTGAGTTCTCTGAAAACGCTTCCTGAAATAGTTATCTTTGAAGTGTTTGTTTTCTTTTAAGAACTGGATTGTATTTTTGATCTGACCATCTGTTTGTTTTTATTTTTTCCTCAAAATATACACTTGCTCAGTATCTCCTTTAGAATCTAGAGAGCTGTCAGGTTTCTTACGGTTTGCAGTGAACTGGTGTAGTCCTAAATGATAGATTATGTTGCTCAGGGTCTTGATGTTAACGGAGAGGTTGATTCTGCATGAGCAGGGTGTTGGACTACCCAAGATGCCTGGATTGGATAGACCTAGATATGGTAGATCGTTCACAAGATGCCTGGATTGCATAGACCTAGATATGGTAGATCGTTCCATGAGCAGCCTTGTATATGGGGAGGGAAAAAAGGAAACAAACCAAGAACTTTTTTGTGGTGTCCTCCCCCCCCCCCCCCCCCCCCCGCATAACACCTCAACTTGGTGATAAGTGAACGGATGTGTTGAAAGTATGGGGTTTGGTAGAATTGAACTAGCATCTTCTGTTATGTTCCTGCAGCTCCTCTTTAGCCCACTCTCCTGAAGACAAGAGGTTCTGGCTGGTCAAGAGTCTCTACTAGCAATTCAAGTTGGCTGGAGAATGGAAGGTGTTGAGTTTAAGGAAGAATGGCAAGATGAAGATTTTCCAAGGTTTAATTTAACATCAACAATAAGCTACCTCTTTATCTTCTGGGTGAACTAACACTCAATACTAGCGTTTAAGTGATTGCCATTATACAGTAGTCCTGGAAAGGCTTTGTGGCATGTTTCTTAATAGTCTGAGAAGGGATTGTTTTGCGTTCATGTGTAAGATAAGTAATGCAGGAATGTGTTACTGAAGTGAAAATTCAGTTTCCTGTGGTGATCTCTTGCAAATACATTGTTTGCCTGTTATTACCAGTGTCTGAATGCCCAAATATTTCATTAAGCAACAAATCTGAGCAAAATTTTTAACAGTTAAGACTGCTTGTCATGCTTGGGCCTACAAAGAATCTAAACCTGCTGACTTCAGAGGCATTCCATAACATGACTAAACTACTTCTGTAATGGATTTAATGTCAATTTTTCCCAAGCAAGAATGACAGGTTTTCTTAAGGATGACACAGTAGTAGCAAGCAATACTTCAGCATTTGTCACGTCAACAGAGGTTGCTTGAATGCTGTAAAGGCATTTTCTGCTACTTCTGTGCTTTGTTTACTGAGAGCTTGAACTTAAGCTTTGAGTAAATTTCAGTACTATCTCAGTGGGGTTTTTTTTTAGCAGTGCCTAAGTCTAAATATTTGGCATTTAGCTGGCTATTCTAAAAAGGAAAAAAAAGTTTTGTAACAATAGTTTCTTTGTGCACCAGGCCCCTGCCAGAGGATGATCCTGTTGAGCCAGATATACTGGCTGCAGCTGGAACAGAAAGTGAAGCTGGTAAGAACATTCCACTCCAATGAATCTGGCTGCTTGCTACTTAGATGGCTGTTTTAAACACCCTAAAACACAACAGAGCTTCTTGGTGTTTGGGTTCTTTTTTGTTAGGCCTGAGGAAACAACATTCTAAATGACATTTTTGTATGTGAAGGTATTATAAATATTTTTTCTAGAAAGAACAGGCTTTTGGAATAAAATGAGATTCTTCATCCTCCCTGTAAACAGACCTATCCAGATACTACTGGACAAAAAAGAATTATTGCTCTCACTTCCTGACCTGTCTTAAAATCTTGGTCCATTATTTGTTTTTTGTGGATCAGTTAGGGCCTACCTTAGTTTCACTCCAAATTTTAGACCTTTGTAGCCTTTAAGAGGCTGACTGAATGGTCAGAGGGGAAATAATACAGGTGAGGGATTTAAAAATTTTTTTTGTTTTGTCTATCTGCTTTACTTGTGGCTTTTCCAGTACTGGATCAGTCACTTCATTCCCTGATTTCAACTGCTGTCTAAATCATGCAAGTATTTCCCTTGTGTCTCAAAGCACCTAATAGTTTCTTTAATTTTCTGTCCTCGCTGTTGTCTGTCACCTTTTTTTTTTTTTCAACCTTACGTATTGTTTTCACCAAATATGGTTATGATGTTACTGATACCTAACAGAAACAAGGTCTAAGGACATAAATCTGTTGCATTATTTGGAATTTGTCATATTTAGTATCATGTCTAGAACAACCCATGGTACACTTTGATACAGCATGGCTAATGGTTGCTTAGGTGGTGGCAGCAGTTCGGGTTGTGCTGTGGACGGTATGGGGGTCTACCACTGTGATCATAGTGTATATGCAATTGAGGAAACTTTGACCTCCAATGCTGTTCTTCTCACAGTCTTTAATTCTTATTCCAAAGATAACTTCGTTTAAATTATGGGCATTAGCTTAGAAGCATTCTGAGAAAGCACTGTGCTCTTCTGTCTTGTTAATATGCTTATTAAACTTGCTTTAGCTTTGAAAATAATTTGCCTTTTTAAATACAGAGGGAACCAAGGTGAGGAAGAAACTAACGGCTCCAGATATTAGCTTAACTTTGGATCACAGTGAGGAATCTGTTTTGTCTGATGAGAGTGGAGAGATTGATTTGGATGATTTAGATACTCCTTCAGAAAATAGCAATGAGTTTGAGTGGGAAGGTAAGTATTTTCTTGCTTTTGTATGATGCCCTAAAATATTTTTTTCTTATGTGCAGGTCAGCTGTTTTTCAGGTGGGAAATAACTGACTCAATATTGCAAGAGGAAGAATATAAAGGGAGTGATTAGAAACTGGTAACAGGTGTAATGATTTTTTTTTTAGAGAGCAAATCAGACCTTGACTGCGTACTAAAGATGCCACAATAGCTGTAACTCCATATAAACATAAGTGAATGAAAACCTCTGCAACTCCGTTATGGAAAATCCTCTGCATTGTATTATGTTTTAAGGAACCAACCTGGGGGGGTGGAATATCAGTGGTGTTTTACATGTATTATAGATCAGTTTTAAATAGAGGTAAACCATATAAAGGGTTGCAGAGTATAGATTAGGTAGTCAGAAATTGATGAATTTAAGGAGTACTGAATGGTATTTTTAATAATATTGTGTAACATCTGATACCATACCTTACTGTGGTGAGAATGACAAAAGGTCAGTAGCCCTGGAGTTTGCATGCTTTCCAGATTGACTGAAAGTGGTAGAAGAGCCTCTATTTTGTGTCAGGGAATTCTGAAATTACTTGATAGGAAGTTAACTTAGCTGCAGCCACACTGGTAGTGATCTTCATTTTAAGAAATTAATAGATGCTTCATCTTATAGGCAAAACTTGGCTGTTACAACAAATTTTATTTGAGGTAAAAGAATTCTGTGTAGGAGTTAAAGCACAAGTTTTAAACTTGCAGTTTAAATATGTTTTAAGGTCCCTTTGTGTAAGCCAAGAACTGTTCTGATGGTCAAACAGTTGGAGTATATAACTTTATGACTTAATGTCTCTAAGTAAACATGTAAACTATTCTTTTTTTTATTCTGGAAATAAAATTATTTTAATTCATGAGTAAACAGGAAGCTCTTTTCACTGTTAGTGTGAAGCACTACCCGTTGTTCATTCCAAGATAGCTTATAGATGGAGAAATAAACGCTCTTTAAGGGTGGGGGAGGAGGGTGTGTGTGTGTTACATAGGTAAAAACATATTGCAGGTGATATTTTTCACTGGGTTTACCGTGTAAAGGGATTTTTCATCATGTTAGTGAAGAATTGTTATGTACGGTTAGTTTTGCAGTGATGTGAAGGAAATGTTCCGGATGTTTGTGCCTTGTTTTTAAAAGTGGCTGAAAAGGGTTTCTGTCTTTTCTTCCTTTAATGCTGCTGCCTTCATTTTCCTGGAAGGATAGTTTCAATTAACAGCTTTGTCTTGGGAACAGACAACTAACTTGCAGTAGGTTTTTCTTGCTTTGGGTAAGGTCTATGCAACAAAGTCAAGAATCATAATTTAATCGGAACAAATTGGTTGAGATTGCTGTCAGCATAAATTTCATATATATTGATTGCACGCACATGAATTAGATTTAATTTCTAATAGATTTGCCTGCATGTCTGCTTGCAAGGTACTGTCAATTTTTTAAATCATGCTTTTATGTAAATCTGTGATCAAGTAACCTGTGTAATCATCTTTGGAGTTAACCACTTTGTCTATTTTGGTGAGATTCGTCAAGGTCTGTGTTCTGAAAGCCTACAATTAAATAGGCTTCCTGCGTGACTACAAATTTGTCATGTACCTCAACACAGAAAATGGCAGTCAATGAGTAACTGCCAACGTATTTTGACACCTGTGAGTTCCTGTTTTGTAATGACTGAAGGAACAAAGTCAGCTGATGCATCTGGCTAAAGAATAATAAAATAGATCAGATAGCGAAGTGGTTAACCTGCGTTGGAATAGATTGTTACTATAAATACTGTTGTAATGGATCTTCAACCTGTTGTAACTTTGGCAGATGATCTTCCAAAACCAAAAACTACTGATGTAATTAGGAAAGGATCACTTACTGAATATACTGTGGCAGAGGAGAAGGATGACGGTCGACGCTGGCGAATGTTTAGGATTGGAGAACAGGACCATAGGGTGGACATGAAGGCAATTGAACCGTATAAAAAAGTTATCAGTCATGGTGGTAAGGATTAGTAGTGTGCTGGAGGGGAACTGTTGAGAAACTACTTCTTTAAGCTGATTTGGGGTGGCACAGGAAGAGCTTTCAGCATAAAGACTCATGATGATTCATATGTTGCAGTATTGCTGCAACAGTCAGCATATAGCTGATTTAATATGTTCTCCCTATTAAACAAGTTCCACGGTGTTCCATCTGAACATGTGTACTACTAACATGCACATATGTAATAAGATCTACTTGTGTACTATTGCCAGTGTAATTTTGGGGGGGTTTAATAGTGTTGAAAGCATTAACTGTAGATCTACTAAGGCATGAATCAGTTTAATGCCTCTTCCCAACTATCTGTGGAGTTTAGGTTGGAAGAAAAGCTGACTATATAAAATGTTACTAAATACAGTGAGATTCTATAGTGAGATGTTGACTGTAGGTACAACATTTGATTTAGATCAACTTCAGGTATTTCTTTACAAGTAGACAAACTTGAAAAAGAAATCTTGAGGTTTTCTGTAACTGTTTGAATCTATCTATATAGAATAGATGTTTGTAAATCTCTTCAAGGTGAATAATGGAAAAGCTTACTGACTCTGCTTGACACTGTGCAAATGTAGTCAGTGTATACTCACCTTTGTCACTACTGCTGCTTTTTTCAGGTTATTACGGTGATGGATTAAATGCCATTGTTGTGTTTGCTGTGTGCTTTATGCCTGAAAGCAGCCAGCCTAATTACAGATACCTAATGGACAATCTATTTAAGTAAGTCATCATCTGCCTCTGAATACTGTGTTAATTTCACATTGTGTAATTAGCCTTTTTATGTAAGGGCAATCACTTTTTTCTCTGTTAAATGAAGCTTTTTATCTTTCAGATGAGGGAAAGATAACAAATAGAAAAGCAACTACATGTGCTTCCAGGGGAAGGAAGAAAAAAATCAATTATTAGAAGTTGCTTAACACTGTTCTTAACTCTGTTTATGTATATTTGAACATTCTTCCTAGGAGTATTTATACTGTATATACTGTATATCCACAGATCTTCACCTGAAAGTTTTCTTTGTGTGTCTCTGCAGGTACGTAATTGGCACTTTAGAGCTGTTAGTAGCAGAGAACTATATGATAGTTTACCTGAATGGTGCAACAACACGGAGAAAAATGCCAAGTTTAGGCTGGCTTAGGAAATGTTACCAGCAAATTGATAGAAGGTAAGAAGCTCTGCAGTATTTTTTTACAATATTCACATGCTCAGTGATAGGCATATTTAGGTAAAACTGCTGTTTAATCTGGTGTCTGGTACCTACTGATTAAGATTTTAATTAAGTAAATTGTTTGGTGTGTTGAAAATATCTTCCTAAGCTAGACAGTGTGGAACAATGCTGCAGGCATGCCTGTCTTTGTATTAGTGAAAATAGTGTTAGAATACTGAATATTGTTACCATGCAGAATATCCTTAAAACATAATGTGTTGATATGATAAGGTAATATGAAGGAGAGGACCTTCATAAACCATTCCATTGGTTGCATAAAAAGATTCAATGAAGCTTATCTTTGGAATGTTATTTTCTTGTCGTTGTCAGACTGATACTATAACTTAAATTTTGACTATACAGTTGTGGTATTTTTTCTGGCAGATTGAAACTTCTCATAATGGAATATCAGAATACTAGATATATGTGACAGTTGATTTTTGCAAAAACATACTTTTTATACTTTAAACCCTTGCTGTCATGCTGCCTTTTTGTTCTAGTAATTATGTCCACTGTTTTAATTCTTCAGGCTAAGAAAGAATCTGAAATCACTGATCATAGTTCATCCTTCTTGGTTCATCAGAACACTTCTGGCAATCACAAAACCTTTTATTAGGTAATACTCCTGAAGCTATTTTTTTAATTGAAAAAAAATTCTAACATTTACTTTAAACTTCAAAAACTGTTTTAATGTTGACCTACTGAAAATTTTCAAGTTGTAACTGTACCCTGCATTTGTTCTTCCACAGCTCAAAATTCAGCCAAAAAATTAGGTATGTCTTTACCCTGGCAGAACTAGCTGAACTGATCCCCATGGAATACGTTGGCATCCCAGAATGCATAAAACAGTACGTTTTATTATTCAAACATGTTCTACACAGGTCATGGTTTAGAACCAATATATATTGTAGTCAGCGATTGGTTTGAATGTAATATGTTGCGTTTAATAAAACTTCATTTAACTCAGCTATATTGCTGTTTCCAGGAGGAGTATCCATGTTTGACCACATTGCTAACTACAGTTGGGTATACAGTAGCATGGCCAGTCCATGTGTTCATGTACAGGGTTTTTCACAGATAATGCCTTATGTCATTACCAAATTACGGATGTGAATTAAGTTTTCTAGAGACAAGGCCTCATTCTAGTTGTTCTACCCCATAGCATACTGAACTGGCTTGTGAGTGAGAAATTCTGGGCATGTTGATACAGAATTTATAGTATCCTCCAGTGTTCATTCTAAAATGTGGAACAAGTTAAAAGTGGTGAAATATCACTTGGGTTGGGATTTCACTTAAAAGAAGAGCTATGGTGGAAAAATGCTGAATCCTTACCCATAACCATTCCAAAACCACCTTGGTGAAGAGGTGAAGGTAACATTGGTATCCTTGGTTTTCGCCTCTTTAAAAATTTTAACGTCAGCACAACTCTGCTCTCAAATATGGTGATGGTACTTCTGTCAAGAGTATTTGTGGCTGCAGTAGTGGAGTAGAAACCATAAACTTGGGTCTTAAAAAAGCCAGATGAAAATACTATCAATTCTGGTCATAAACTGATCAGCCTATTAGAGAGTATAACATAGAAAACCAGTATGCATCACAAACTGGGAACTCCATAAGGAGAAATGGCATAGTCTCAGTGTGTGCACAGAAGGGCACATCCATGCTACAGATCCACCCATCTCCCCCTGCTCCTGCAGGTGGCTGGTTATTGTAATAAACCTTAAGCTGGTATCAGTGGCACAATTTAACTTTTTATAAAAAAGAGAACCGTTTTCTTGTGGGGGAAGAAAGACGTGACAGTGCTTGAAGCAGCCTTGTGCTGTCTTTAGAGTATGATTTTACTGGGCTTTTTGAAGGATGTGTTCTGAATATTCAGACTGTCATTCCAAGTCTTGAAAGACACTTTTCTGTATTGATGAACCTTTTAACTGTTCTGCAACGGCTGAACTTGACTTACGGAGCTCATTCTCAGGCTTCTGTGGAGGGTTGTGTCTGGCTTCAAACTGTTACGAATATAGACTTTAAATTGTAGTGATGGGTGTTAATACTGTACAAGGAGTTGCATTGTATTCATGTGTCATAGTAACTAAATTGTAGTGCCTGTTTAGTGCTTACAAACTTTGGAGGTACAATGTATTTTTTCTTAATTATATCAGATTCAAAACTTGGTATGTTTCTACAAAGTGTATTGACACTAACACCAGTTTGCACCTTCTGTTGAATTTGGCCTTCATATGTTACATTTACTGAAATCAAACTTTTCCTCACCAAGGTATGAAGAAGAAAAGTTTAGAAAGAAACAGAAAAGGTATATTCATATTTTGATTAGGGTTGCATCTAGATACAACTATTTGCACTGCAACTAACTCACAGTTGATTGGCTTGCATAAAGGAATAAGCATTTGTAAATATAAACATGCACTAGTGACTAAGTTTTTATCCTGAAAAGGAACTGTACTGCCTGCTAGTGCAGTATATCATTTAATGGAACTTACCCTGGATGTTCAAATGTATTTGTGAATGGTCTCTATGACTCTGTTACATGAGATACTCACTTTTAAGGGGATACATGGATTCTCAACTGAATAGTCAAGAGGCAAAAATAGTGCTTCTGTATGAATTAATTAAATCAAGTTTCACTGTTTCTAACAAGTGATGTCTGAAGAAAGCTGGGTTTTGGTGCTAAGCTATAGCTATGTATCAGCAGAGATGCAACTCTGGAAGAAGTTCTAATACT
Organism: Eurypyga helias; assembly: GCF_000690775.1. NCBI lineage: Eukaryota > Metazoa > Chordata > Aves > Eurypygiformes > Eurypygidae > Eurypyga > Eurypyga helias. The sequence continues at coordinate 12,574 of NW_010228771.1, forward strand.
GAATCTTGTCTTTTGTATTTTTGGTATTCACTACCTCTTTAGTTATTAACTTGCACAGATGCAACCTAAATTAATATTTTTAGTGCTGTTTGTATTTGCAGTGCCTATGTTCCTTGCTAATAAACATTGGATTTTCATTTTGTTAATTTTCAATCTCCTGCTAACTATTTGAGCTGTTCAGCAGCTGATATTTTTTAAATGAATGGTTTTTTTTCACTCTCACTAACAAATGTACTGAAAGGTTTTGCTACTAACTTGGCTTTTTTTTAATTACTCTTCCTATGAGTACGTAACTGTTGAGGGAGGCTTATTGTTTAAATTGGGCAATGGACATAGGGGGGAACACTGAGAGATTAAAATAAAAGGAATTTCAATTCTTTCTGAAAGCCAGCAGATAAAGCTAGTGAGAAATGATGAACTTTTGTCTTGGAATTTTTCTGATTACACACTGCAATATTATCACTTAATCTGAAGTACCAAACCCGTCAAATTTAAGAAACTTTTAGTACGTATTGAACAAAATTTATGCTTCCTTCCCCCCACCCCAGTGTGTATAATATGGCCCAATTCTATTGCAGGGCCTGTTGTATTTGGGATGCAAACCCAAGATGTTCACACAGTAATGTAAAAACTCTTCTCCAGTGCAGCAGGCACTTTTTAGTGCCCCTGTTGATATCATCACTTATACTACCATCACTTTTTACAAAAGTAGTATGTTCCTAAGTGAAACTTATACGTAAAGTAGAGAGCACAGGCCTTATTTCATACTGAAACTTTAATCAGGTTGAAAGCAGTTGTAGGCATTATTTATAATCTATTTATTACCATTTGTAATAGGGGGAAAGGAGATGTGTTGAAGTTTAGTTACTAAATTTGTTGAGGATGGCAGTAGAAAATCTTTGGCTACATGTAGGAGTCACTTGGAAGCTAGAATGTGATATACTTCTATGGGTTTATATTGTAAACTGTATATGTGTAGCTTGCTTGCATTAGCTTACCTTATTTTCTTCACTTTTTGTGATTAGTCCTTAAAGTCATGTCAAAACATGATTTTCTAAACTACTGCAGTGAGGACAGGGATGAGTTGCAGCTGCTGACTGTGCAGCTGAACAGCTATTTGATTAGGACTCTTGCTTCTAGACAACACTGCTCCAGACCTATTGGGTCCTTACGTACTAGATTCAGGTCTTACAGTTGCTAAAAAGAGCAACAAACTTTCATTCTTATGGATTTCATGGCCTAGGAGAGCTGTCACTGTGTCTATCATTTTGAAAAACTGGCTTTTTATAGTTTGAGAGACAGGAGAGGTAGGTTAGCAATTAGGTGGTTAGACAAAACTGGGCTTGGCCTCTCTCACTTTGGAACTGCTCTTGGTTTTAAAATTAACTTACCTCCATGCACAACTTAGTTTCCAGAAGACACACCGTAGCTTGCTTGTACTGTAAAGAGAAAACATCTCCTACAGGACTTGTAAAGCATTCCCTGCTTTCTGTAAAGCAATAATTTGTTTGCTAGTCCCAAGGCAGATAAAAAAAAAAGGGGCACACAAATGAACCAAAAGAAGTGGTGAACTTTTCCATGATAACTACAAGAGTCTCAGAACTAAATAGAAAAAGTATTGCAGTTAGAGAACCACTTAACTTTTCTTGGTTCGACTGGGGCTGTTACCTTCTTGGTTTAATTACTGTAACATTAAAGGTAGTTCTGGGCTTATTCTGCAGTGTATGAATTCATCAAAGTAGTGCCTGGCGGTGTTATCAAGTTACCTGTGAACTTGTATTGCTGCTTGCATTCATTAATAAAAGCACAGAACTTGCCTCTTTCTTCTGTAGACAAACTTCACTTGCAGTTTTCAAATGTTTCCTTTCAAATACTTAGTTATTTAAATGTTTTCTTAACAATTTCAGTTAAATTTCTAGGGGAACATAGGAAAATATTTAAAATAAAAGCATTGCTGTGACTGCATTCAATAAAAATCTTAATATTTATGTACTAAAACTTTTTTCATGTAAAGGCTTTGTGGTTTTCCTCTTAATCTTACAGTTTTTGCTTAATATAATGAGCTATCAAACTAAACTACTTCTTAACACAGTTTTAATTTTACTGCTTTCTTTGCTAAGCAGAGTTGACCAAGAGTTGAATGGAAAACAAGAGCAGAAAAGTGAACAGTAAGTTTGGAGTCCAAACAAGACTGAAGAATATGCAGATGGAATGATCCTATTCTTGCTCCATTTACAATGCATTCTGTGTGTGTATATATAGTATATAACCTGTTGCAAAAGGTGCTTAATTTTCTTGGACTAGCACACAACGGACTGCTTACTGCTGTATTGGTTTGTCTTGACTTTAATAGCTATGTTTATGTAATCATTTTATACTGCTAAATGTCAAACCCTATGTTTTCAGAGGATGTTCTTGCAATTGTTTATCTAAATGATGCATGTTCTTCAGTAAAATATTTATATACCTAAATGTTAAAGGAAAGAGATAATATATATTTTTATGAGCAATATGTTGTGTGTACCTTGTGAAGGAGTTCCATTTGCAGGTGGACAAGGCCATAAGTTACTTGTTATTGTATAAATCTGTTTTGCTGTAAATGGTCAAGTGCATTTCTTGGTTGTCACAGAGACCTAATTTGTTTGGATATTAACAATCGCATAATTGTAGTCTTTCACGAGTGTGGAGATTGTCATTTTTGTTCACATACCTAATACAAGCAGTACTCATTTACCTCCCTAGAGTGATCTTGAGCTTTGGTGTATTTTAGTCAGTTTCTCAGAACGTCGACCTGCAGTTCTGTGAACTGAAGCCTAAGCCACAATAGAAGCTGAGCTGTTTCAATAGTAAGATATCAAACCTTTCTCAATTTAAGTTGCAGATTTTGATTCTGCTTCAGTAAATGAAGGCTGTCCCGGCTGTCAGTAGGAAATGGCTTCATTGCAGTACTTCTTGGATGAGTATCTGATGTCACCAGGAAGAACTCTAGTCATATGCAGTAGAGGTTGGGAGTTAGAGGTGTCCTACCCTTAATATCAACTGTGTGCAGAGGTATGGGGAGTCTTAAGCCGCCTGTGTCATCCTTGTAGATGTAAGATTCATTTCTAAAGCTCTTAGTTTGACACATGATACCAGCACTAATTTACCTGAAGAAAAAGTGCTTTAGAGAGTGTTTTGTTTTGGTTTTTTTTCCCCCCCCACAATGGTAGTACGCTTCTCTCTGTAAGAGGTGTACTTGGACACATAACTCATGTGTTTAGGTTTATCAGGACAACAATAATGCACTGGTTGATATGCTGTAAAAATCTGTAATGTCTTTTGTTAATAACTGTTCTTTCCTTGTAAGGACAGGTGCATGCAAACACATCCATTCAGGAGCTGAGCAACATAATATTGTAGCACATACATTAAATCTACACTTTTGGTTTTTATTGTGCTCAATGCCAAATGTCTTAATGCCAAAAATATCAGTTCTCAATTGTATTAAAAGTTAGTGTTATACAGCTCTCTTACTAAAAAAAGTGAGGTTGTGTTCAGCCAGATTACTACCTGACGTTGATGAATAGCAGTCAAGAGCATTAATATGCTGGATGTTCTCTTTCAACAGGCAGTGCTAATTGCAAGTTGCCTTGCATCCATTTCATCAGGTTTGCATCTTCTCTGAAAGCAGACACAAATGTAAAGTTTTTTGGGGGTCATCTTAACTCCTGCTTCAATTTTGATGTTGACCTAGATTTGATGTCAAGTTTCAGCTGGTCAGCAGGACTCTTACAGCCTGTTTACTTCTGATACTTGCACAGTGCGGTGTGTATGAACATGGAAACCTGTAGATCTTCCTGATTTTTACTGATTCTGTGTGGGTCCTAGATATTATGCATTCTGATCATCTCATTTCAGATTTTTCCTAATTAAAAAAAATATTCTTCTCACTAAAATCATATTCTCAGTGGAAGGATTATAGTTCTATATATTCAATTGCTTCCTGTGTGTATAGTGCAGTACCAGTCCTCTCTGTAGGCCATATTACCAAGTGACGGGGTTGTGTGTCTTTCCTGGTGGCTGAGTGATTGTACAGTTTCATGCTGCAGTAGTACTATTTCTTTTGGAAATATGTATGTGCTTACTGAACGGTTTGTTTCTCTAGTACAAGTTTTTGTGAATGAATATACAGTACAACAGTTCTGTACCTAAAGATGTGCAGCTTGAGAAACAAGTGTAGTAAAGAATTGTTCCCCTCTGACCATCTGCAGCTCATTTAGTGCTGAGGTGGATGTTTACAAAAAGTAGAGAGGTCCCACTGTTCTCTTGAAAACAATGGGTAACTTGCCTTTTTAAAAAACCTATAACATAATTTAGTATATTTAAATTATTTAAAAACATGAGAAGTCATAATGTCATAGTTCAACAAAAATTATTTCAAAATTTGAATCACTTTGGTAAGAAACAGTATTGTAGGGAATTCACTTTTCAGTGGCACTTCCTTCTAAAATTTAAGCTTCTGTTGCTAGAGTATAGTTTGAACCATGACAAGAAAAGATCATGTCATGAGTCACTAATTTGCCTTTAACTTGGAGGTCTCATTAGTTTATTTATGTGTATATATATGTGGTAAAAGTTTGTCAGTTATCTTTTGTTATTACTGTGTGCAACTGAAACAGATGTTTGGGCTAGTAGCCCCTCTGTGTGTGGATGTGATGTTGTGAATTGATTTCTGTAACAGGGTAAGTGTTCAGAAATGGCAAATATACTTTGGAGGAAGAGTAGGCTCTAGATTGCTTCAACCTTCTTGATACTCTGTGTAGTATGGTAAAGCCATGTTCTGTTGGAAAGGAATGGAGAAGGATGTATAAGGATGTAGTGCTGAAGCAGATGGAAGACTGAGGTTCTGGGATGTTGAAATGGAGACTTTTTTGTTACACAAAGCTTAGTACTAGTTAGAATAATATGTAACCTTGTTCATGGCAATGTAGTTTAGCATTTTTTCCTTTATTTTCAGTGAACAAGTTCCTCTTGCTGTGAGGAACTCTGTACTGAGAAACAGTAGCTGCATTCTGAATTGCACACAATTAGTATCCAGCCTGTATTTGTCAGTGTGGTTCAGCAAGTTCGTTGCATCGTACAATTAAATGTTCTAATGACAGCTTAAAACCTTTCAATAGTTAGTTTGTGTGAAACTGCAGGATTATACTGCATGTTGGTGGTAATGGAGTCTTTTATGAAATGACCTTGAAGTGTGTCATAGGGAGGAGGGGGTGGCCTAGTCATATCTCAGCTTCAGTGGTGTCATCTACTGAAATGTCTATAGTTAACTGAAAATAATGGAACTACATTGTGAATGGATGCTTTCTAAACGGAATGTGTCACAAAGAAAGAAGTTTCCGGGTGAAAAGTGTATTTCTTCCAGTGTCAAATTTTTGTCTGTGTATCCTATGGATTTATACAGTATTTATTACATAGAAAGATGGCTTAAATGCATTCTTATCAAAAGCTGTTGTCTTTGGAGATGACTTTAACTCCCAAGTCATTCCAGTCTCCCTCAGAAGTCTCTTATGAGGAACAGAGGGGAAAGTGATGATAGCTTGTGTGCTTTTTGTAACCACAGAAGTCTTAAAAATCTTTCAGTGAAAATTCTTACTTGATCCTTGTGGATGCAGGTCATTCCCTAGAGGATTTGTTTCACTGACTGGTTGTCAGAGACACATGAAGTAAGTGCTTTAATTATACTTTTTAAGGATACCTTGTCTTAGAGTAGCACTCTGAAATATAAGGAATATTTAAATGTTCATATTCTGAAACATGGATTTTGCAGTTTTTCTAGTTTCAGAATTGTAAGCTGAGCTATGTTTCCTGTATCACATCTTGTTCCCGATATTGCGCGACCAGGAGAAAAGGGCATTTGTGCAAGAGGGTGCAGTCGTGTTACCATTTTTTTCGTTCCCTTCAAGCGTGACTGAGGGCAGTGATATTGAAGCCATTCTTTGCTCAACTAGGTCTTTTTTCAGTCTTCCAATTTGGACTGCCCAGATAACTAAACATATTGATTGCCCGTGCCTTTCCCAATTGAAAATTATCTGAGGAGAAGCTACTGGAGTGTTCTCAAAATGTCAGGTTCTTACTTGACTGTGCTCCTTACTCTCACTTGCTCAGCTGCTAGTTAATACTTCATAGACTAGTAATTACAAAAAATATTCGTGGAAGACTTCCCTAGTGGTTCTGCAGTGTTTCTTATTCTGTCATCTGAACAAAGCCCTTTTTAAAAGAAGAAAAGCCCAAGTGTGGGGTGCTCTGCCAGCTGAATGGGAGGCAGAAGGTGAAGACCTTGGTATCAGTAAACGGCAATGTGATGTGGGAAATGGCACTGTTTAACAAAATGAGGCTGCAGTAGGCATACAGAAATGTAGGTTGTGAATCATAATAACTGGCCTAAATTGACTATTAATATTCTTCACAGATGTGACTCTCTTGCCCCTCTAATACATAGCTGTCAGTACAAGACGTCACCTACCTCTTTCTTAAGAATGTAATGATCCTTTCTTTTTAAATGAGCTTCTGTTTGTGTTCCATGGTGTCATGGAGTAGTGTGACAAACACATTTCTGAATGTGCTAGCTGTCAATACTTACGGGACACTTTTAAATAGGGGAAAAAAATAAATGCTATATGCAATAAATACCTTTGGAAAAGATCTGAATGTTTCATTTTACTGCTTAGGAATATACTGGTGATTTGTGAGTGTATGCACCACCCCCTGCCGCTTAAGAAGCAATTTAACGTTGGTTCCCAAAGCATTGTAGGTGCCAGTTCACTAGTCGCAGTGCACTTGATTATTTGGAAAATTTGAGTGGTTATTGCGAAGGCTTTTGGCAGTTGGTGCTCGTTGGTGTATCGTGTTAGAGGAAAATGGGCTAAAGGGGGACATGGCTTTTGGTCACTTGAATAGGTAAGATGAACCTAAAGCCGCACGTACAGCCGTTTTCAGTGTTCGTTGTTACCCAGGTTTGAAGAGTTAACCCTGAGCCGCTGCAGCTCGGATGCGGTGGGGCTGTGCCGGGGCAGGCCGTGCTGCTGCGCATGCTGCCGCTTCCCCGGGCGC
>NW_010228772.1:0-7117 GCF_000690775.1 Eurypyga helias
AGGCCCTCAGCTGTTGGCCACAAGAGCTCCCGCTCTCCTCCGGCACGGGAGGGGTCCCAGGGCAGCAGCCGGAGGTGGGTGCAGGTGTCTGCACTTGGGGTGACGGGGAGGCAGAGCCCATAAAGGGCAGCTCAGTAGCACCAGCCCTGGAGCTGGAGGGGGCTCTGGGGGACAGGGCTGCAGTGCCAAAGTACAGCAATGTGGGCTGCTTACATGTGGCAGAGGTCTGGGGCTGTAGGTGCTTGGGCTGTTTCTTTCTCCAAGGCGCCCACAGCAAACCTTCCCTGCTTTGTCCTCCACAGGCAGACCTGGGCTTGGCTGAAACCAGTGCATCTCCACCGAGGAGCACGTCAGGAGAGCTCGGACTACTGGTCTCGGCGTCACGTGGATGTGCCCAGCGTGCCCTCCTGGGCCGGAACCGCAGTCCTGAGCGTCGGCTGAAAGGTAAGTGGAACAAGTTGCTATTGAATGAAAGTAGATGTCTCATTATGGCTTTTCAGGATTGTTTTCCTACATCTTTATTGCTCAGGTTTGCTTAATTCTAGAGTGGATGCCTGCCAAATTGTCTATCAAATTACCTACTGGCAAGTAAACCGAGATTAGCTCACTTGAGTGCGGCCTTCTTATATTTGACTTATAGCCAAGCAAAATATGGACCTAATCAAGGGAGAAATTGGACATGATGTTTCAGTGAAAGATAGCAGGGGACTATCTGCTCCGCGGAAACGGGGGAAGATACAACCCGGAGGCAGGGACTGGAGGAAGGGTTGGCCAATTCAGCTCCACAGAAATCAGTTGAGGATGGTTGCTCTGAGGTGGCTCAGGGACACTGAGAAACTCAGCCCTCGCCCAGCAAATCGCTTAGCTGGGACCTCTGGCTTCCTCAGAGGAGCTGGGATCACGCCGTGACCCTGCTTGGGGTCCCGAGCACTTACTGTCTGCTGTCATGTGCCCTTCGAGAGTCTCATGACGGGCCAGCTCCAGCTAATTCAGTCGTGTCCTGTGTAAAACTGTCCCCCGGCAAAAACCCTCGTGCCCAGAAGGAGAGGCTGGATCTGTGGGCTGAGGTCAGTTGGTTGAGGATCAACAAGGCCAAGTGCTTGGTCCTGCATTTCAGTCACAGCAACTTCCCCGCTGCGGGCTTGGGGAAGAGTGGCTCGAAAGTCTCTGGCAGAAAAGGACCTGGGGGTGCTGGTTGATGGCAGCTGAATCTGAGCCAGCGTGTGCCCAAGTGGTCAAGGAGGCTGATGGTATCCTGACCTGTATCAGGGACAGCGTGGCCAGCAGGAGCAGGGCAGGGATCGTGCCCCTGTACTCAGCACTGGTGAGCAGCGTGGCCAGCAGGAGCAGGGATTGTGCCCCTGTGCTGGGCACTGGGGAGGCTGCACCTCGAGTCCTGTGTCAGGTTTTGGGCCCCTAACTCCAAGAAGGACACAGAGATGCTGGAGCGTGTCCAGAGACAGGCGACAGAGCTCGGGAAGGGTCTGGAGAACAAGTCTGAGGGAGCTGGGGGGTTCAGCCTGGAGAAGAGGAGGCTGAGGAGGGACATGGTGGCTCTCTACAGCTCCCTGAAAGGAGGGTGCAGGGAGGTGGGTGCTGGTCTGCTCTCCTGGGTAACTGGTGATGTAGGTTATGTAACCAGAGTGTGTAGACTTGGCACTTGAGGACATGGTCTAGTGGGTGTGAGAGTGTTGGGTTGATGCTGGGACTGGATGATCTGATGGGTCTTTTCCCACCTGTGTGATTCTGTGATCCTGTGAGAGGGTTTGGGGAGCAAACACTGTGCTTGTTAATGCCGGCATGCAAGGTGGGGCTCACCCGGCTGGGGTTGGGGCTCTTGCAGGCCGGGCAAGCTCTCAGCAGAGAGGAACTTGCACTGACTGTCTTGGCTCTTTGGATTTATGTTGTCTGGGAATGTGCAGGGAACTATTTTGTGTCTCACTGTAGACCCAGAGCCCCTGGCAGCTATCAGGGAGGGTGCAAGGTGGGATGCGAGGAGGGGGATGGAGCTGCAGTGGGCTGAGAGGGGCAGGCGTTTGGTGTTTGCTCAGGCAAACCTGTGGGGCTGACACAGCTGCAGGTGGCATGTGAAAGCTCCTTCCAGTTTCTTCTGCTTCTGATTGTGCCTCCTGACGGGCTCCCAGGGAGATGAAACCTCTCGGGAGATGGGCTGGCTGGGCCGAGTGTGAGGGATGGGGATGCTCCTACACCCCAAAAGCTTTGGGTGTTTCTCCTCCTTTGTGTCTAGCTCTTTCTGGGGGTACGCTGGTGCTGGTGGCTGAGGCCAGGTCCTCCCCCAGTGCCCCCAGCTCTCCCCGCAGCATGCAGGCGGTACCTGCGGTTGCCCCTGGCTCGGGGATGGTTATTGCAGCCCCTGCGACTTGTGGTGTCATTTTAAATCCCCAGCTCCTGGCGTCACCGGACTGTGGGCACATTCCTCTCTTCTCTTGGTTTTTTTTTTTCTTCCTCCCCTCTTTAATTTTAGGCTGTTTCCCAACCCTCACTGAGGCAAGCTCAGAAATTTGACTCCTGAAGGCTAAAAACTGGAAGGTAAATAAAAATAACCCCAAAGTTAATTATATACTTAACAAGTCATGATTTTTGTAAGCCCGTCTCGTTCCTTGTGGGGGTCTGACTCATGATTCTGAGCACTTGCAGTTGGCAATAATATCTCGCTGTAATTTGAATTAAACCACTTGTAGCAGTGCTCTGTTCTCTAATTTCATTTAGGCCCAGTGGGTGTCCTGTCTTCCTGGAATTTGTTGGCGATCTAATGAGAAGCAGCCCGGCAAACCCGGTTAATGAATAAAGTCAGGCATCTCGCGAGGGGGTGCGAAAGGGATGGGTGGAAGTGGGGAGGTGAGGGGGGACCATGGGAAGGGATTTGTAGGGCCACTGACATGGGCTCCTCGAGCATCAGGTGCCTGCGAGCTCCATCCCCGCAGCCCCCCTGTGTCCCCTGTTCCCTCCAGCAGCTTCTTGACCCAGCGCTGAACTCGGGCTCAGCCCTGAGCTCGTCCCTCCCGTCCCCGGGCTCCAGAGGTGTGTTTGATCCTCGCCATCTGCCTGAGTTTTCCCTATGAAAGGGAGATGTTTGCCCTTTTGGGCAGCCCCGCAGAGCTGCTGCCTGTCCCAGGGGGACCCGGGCAAGTCGTGGCAGTAGGGCAGAGAAGTGGCCGTGCCCGTGCCGAGGTCACCACCGATCTGGGGGTGATCAGGAGGGTGGCGGGTCCCTCCCCAGCAGCGAGATGCTGCGCGCGATGCTCTTGGTTGCAGGTTGCGAGCGTGCAGCCTTTGCTCAAAGCCAGGCATGCAGCTCAGCAATGAAACAGTTCCTCCTCTGCCAAAAAGAAACCGGTGGGGATATTCTCAGTGGCCTCCTCTGTCCTGCAGGGATGTGTGGTTTTCCCTTTCCGTGGGAGCTGTTTCCACCAAACCTTTGCCAATGGATCCCACTGGCAGGGAGCACGTGCCCGGAGCTGGTGCGTGCATCGCGCAGTCCTCGGTGTCCTGCCTCGCTTTTACCATCATCAGCCCCTTTTTGGAGCCGGGGCAGGAGCATCGGCCCCAGACCTGCTGCTCAGCGACAGCCCGGCGTGGTGCTGCTGCTCCCGGGTACCTTGGGAGGAAGAACAGGGAGGCAGTAACGACACCAGCAGGTGACGTGATCCCTCTGGGGAGACAAAATTAAGAAGAAAAAAGAGGAAAGATGGGTTTTTTTCATGTATTATAAAGAACGGGGCGGGGGAAAAAAAGGCTTCCAAAGTGGTGCGAGTTGCTGAGTTGAGTTACGGGGGCTGGGGTCGAATGATTAACAACCCTCCTGCATTTCTGCATCGCAGTCATTACTCACTCCAAACCTGAGGCTTCTCAGTTACATACCCCGGCACAGGCCGACCATTTTTTCCATTGACTGAAAACACATTCTGACTGAAAACAAACTTTCGATCCCCAAGGCTTGGCACGCCTCGGGTCCTTCACCATATTTAATCAACGGGAAGCTAAACACTTTCAATCTGTGATGGCTCATTTGGAGAGGGAGCTTTGGGCCCTCGGTAGGTGCCAGATATAATAACTCTCCCCTTTTCTTTTCTGAGGCCTACTTTTATAATTTTGCTATTTTTCAATGTCAGACTCATCTTTTGAAGAAATTTTATTGGATTTCCTGCTAGACTTCAGCGAGGATTTTTCTTTCTTTGGCAGAAATACCAAGCAGAACAGGGGAAAAACTCAATCATAATCTTGGAACGAGGATTATTATTAGTTAGGATTTCTTTGTCTGTTTGCACAAACACATTATTTAAGAGCCCCGTGGGTCAGCGGGCCCCTGGCTCTCGTGTGCTGGTCCCTGCTGTCTGTCTGTCCATCCATCCATGGTTGCTCCTGCCAGGAGCGGGGCAGGCGGTGCCGGTGCATTGCTCACACGTGCAGGGCAGGCTGGGGGGCTTTTTCTTCCCCTTATCTGGGGTATTTCCAAAACCTTTCCACGGTTTCTTAAATCTCTGCCCAATCCTTCATCTCTTCAGGAAGCAGAAGAGAGGTGAACCCTTAGGGCAGGTCTCTGCCCCCCCCCCTCAGCTGTGCTTTGCCCTGGCTCTTTGGGGGAGTGGGTGTTCAAGGGGCACCCCAGCTGCCTGGTGCCTCAGCCTGGGCCAATCTGGGTGATGGTTGAGGACCCTGCCCATGCCAGCACCCCCCTGCCTTCATGCCGAGGGGCCGTGGCAGGGATGCCAGGCGGCTGGGGGGCTTCTCTCTGTCCACCGAGCTCGGTGCAGGCACAGGCAGGTGTGGAGCAGGATGTCTGTGCTGGCCAACGCAGGCTTTCCCGGGGTGGCTCCAGCACCAGGCTGAGTGAAGTGCTGGGGATCCACAGGGCTGTGCTCGTTTCTCCCAGCATCTCTGGTTTTCCACAGGCTTCTGGTGCCTCCTGGTCCCTGGCATCTTGGAAGTCAGGACGCCTTTGAAACGCGACCTGGATGCCAGTCAGCAAAGGGGCAGCGTTTTCCACAGGCACATCCTGAGCTTTGGGGTGTGCGAAACCCAGGTGAGGGTTTCAACATCTGACTCGCGCTCCCACCTCTTCCCAGTCAAGCCCAAAGAAAGCAAGCCGCTGCTGCTGGAGCGGAGCTCCTGCCTTCTTAGCAGAGCAGCTTTTGCTGTCTCAGGGTTTTCTGGGGGCTCTCAAGGCTTTTCTTCTCTCTCGGTGTTTGAGGTTAAGAAGTATGCTACAGTATTCAATAAATCGCTTGGCATGGCGTACGACAAAACAAGAAAATGTAATTCAGATTAAAGTCACCCTCTGGCTAAAATGATAGTTTATTAAATAAACTGCAGCGCTGCCAATCAACTCTGCTGGCAAGCAATCCTTTGGCATTAATCTTTTTTGATGTGATTTAGGGTACACCTGGGCCTTTGTAGAGTATCTCCCATAATTTCTTTCCCATCTCTCTGGATCAAGCTGCTGTGCTTGGCTCCGTTGACAAATTCCCCAAGTAATCCCTCAAAAGATTGGAGAAATGCTCCAAACGCTCCATTAAATTTATTTTCCGTGCTTTAAGAGCCCCAAAACTATGTCCAATAAATAAGTGTTCACTGTGATTTATTGAAATGCTGCTCTGATTTAGAGTTATAGGCGGGGAAAATATGTCACCCCTGGGAACTGGAAGACCAGCCGCACAAGCGAGACCAGATGTGCCGGGGCGGGGGGAGCTCTGCAGCCCGGGGCCTGGACCCCGCTCCCAAACCCCGGCACAAAAGGTCCCCGGTTGAGTTTTCTTGCCTGAAAAATTTATTGTGGTTGTAGTTATTGGGGGGAACCATCAAAAGAGTAATTCTGGCCCTTGTTTTTGCACAGGCCTTTTGATAAATATGATACTTAGAAATATGCCTCCCACAAGACAGGAAAGCCATAGAGTTAAAATGAAGTAATCTGTCAGTAAACTTGCTGGAATCGAGGCCAAAATGAAACCTGTGAAAGCAAGAGGGGGAGAAAGGCAGGCTGTGCTCCACGGCATCCGCCGAACCGGGGGCTGGTGGATACGGGGCTGCCCTTCCTGCGGGTGTTCATCTCGGCGTGGCTCAAAGCCGTGAGCTGTGCTCAGAGGGGCTCCGTTCACCCCTTGCTCCGACGGCTGCGAGGGCTCCCTGCTCCGCACCCTGTGCTGGGAGCGTTACCGGCACCAATCCTCCCCGGCTGCATCTGCAGGGCTCAGGCACCGCTCCCCCTGCTCTGGGCAGCCTCTCCTTGGGCATCCGCGTAGGCTCAGCCTCTGGGACATCCCGGCTGGCTTCCTGCAGCCCCCTCCCAGCACTCAGGGTCTGCAAACCCCCCGAACCCTGGGGACCGGAGAGGCGGGGGCCGCATCCTGCTCCCATCGTGCCAGCACGGTGCGTCGCTCCTGCTGGCCTGGACACGGTTGAAAGCGAGGTGTGTTGCACCACCTGTGTTTACCCTGCGCAATCTGCAGTTTACTGTAATAAAATCATTTAATACAGTCATAATTTTTTTGGCAAGGGCCGCGCTGGCGGGGAGCGACGGGGAGCGAAGCTGGCTGACGGCAGCCCGATGGACCCGATAACTCCCGAGCAGGAGGCAACACGAAAATCCAGTCTGGAGCTCACGCTCCAGTGTTGCAGCATGGCCACACTTGCTGGGGAGGCAGACGGCTCCTCTGATCCGTGGCCAAGCTCTCCAGGTGGGGAGGGCACAGGGAAGCAAGCTTCCTCCTGCTCCCCGGCCCCCACCAGGTAATGAATCCCCGTCGGGAGAGCCTGCGGCTCTGCTGTCGAGAGCTGGGATCAGGGAAGTGGGAGCCAGCTCTCCCAGCTGTGCTTCCGGTGATGCCAGGGACCGCTGGTGCGGAGCAGGGTGAGGTCTGCATGATGGGGTACCCGTGTCCCAAAATCAGCATCGCACCAGCCCACAGCGCTCAGCAGGCTTGGCAGCACATTGGGGTACCTGCGTCCCGGGATCTGCGTCGTACCCGGCACGAGGGACGCAGCTCCCGGGGAAGCCCTGCTGTCGGGCCACGCTTGGGTTAGCCAAGCCAAAGGTGGTGTCCAAGGCCGACGAGGCTGTGGAGGGTGACCTGACCCCAGCACCCAAAACGCCTTCCCT
>NW_010228772.1:7135-7495 GCF_000690775.1 Eurypyga helias
GACCGTCTGACGGCGGTGCCGCTCTCGGGCAGTCTGGCAGCTAACAGGGGAAGGATTTTTACATGCCCGCGGGATTGCTGCTGCGGCACAGCTCCCGGGATGCTGCCGAGGGCAGGGAGGGAGACGGAGGGTTTTGTGGGGATGGTGGGACATTCTCTGGGTTTGGCTCAGGCTGTGAGATGGGGACAGGGAATGGGGTGAGCAGGGAGAGGGAGATGGGGGAGAAAATAGCGAGGAGGCGTGTGTGTATGTGACTGTTGAGAGAAACAGGATTCATGGTAATTTCCTGCCAGATGCCTGAGCTCCTCCAGCACGCAGACGTTTCACATGCGAAATATCAAAGCGTTCCCAGTAACAAAT
>NW_010228773.1:0-17326 GCF_000690775.1 Eurypyga helias
GGGCCGCAGCTCTGGGTGCGGGGATGGGCGCTCCGGGGCCGCTGCTCCCGCGGGCTGCGCTCCTCGCAGGTTCGGGATGCAGGTGCGCGTGAAGCCTTCTGCCTGCTGCGCCTGCACCGACACACTACAACTGAGAAGCTGCTGGTCTGTTCTGTTTTTCGGTTGCGGTTTTATTTTTAATAAATGCCCGGAGACGTCTCTGATGGGAAGGCTGAAACATCGCTGGGTTTTGGGGGTGTCTTGTCTGAGTTTTTAACAGTACAGAATGACTGCTTTGATTCTGCTCGCACATCTGTGATAATAAAAAGCCTTTTGGTGAGAGCAGCGTAGATAAAAAGCAATTACAAAAGCTGCCGTAATAAAGATACGATGTTGTGAATTCCGCTCCTGGAGCGTGTGTGAAGGTGCTGTGCCAAAGAAACCACAGATGCCTGTGCCTAGGGTTCACGCGACAGACCAAACTTCCGTAGGTAGTGCTGCCTTAAGAATGGGCAGAACTGGTGTGGGGAGAGACTTCTCGCTGCTGTTTAAAGCTTCTAAAGTATTGTGTTTGGATAATGTCCATAAAAGCTACTAGATCGTAAACTTTCAACTTCAGCTTGATAAACGTTGATACAAGCACAGGGGTGTATCTGCCGGCTGTGGCACTGGCTGTCAGTTCTCGCCCTTTGAACAAACCAGCCCTCTTCTAGGGAGGCTTAGACACTGTTACAGTCACCATCCAGGTTCCAGATTTGCAGAGGAAATCTGTTTGACTGGAAGTCTGAAGCTCTTTACTACTTGTCCAAGACCCCACATGGGGTGGCTTTCGGGATGGGGCTGGATTTCTTCTCCTGTCCTTCGCTATCAGTTTTTATTTCTACGTATAGTCTAATTAAACTGCCTGCTTCCTTGACTGTGCTGTTTTTATCTCTGGCTGCAGGTGACACTGAACATCTCCAGTGTTTCCGCTGTTCGATAGTGATACCGGTGTGTTCAGTTATGCGATGTCTCATAGTTTTAGACTGTAGCTGACTTACTGGCGCTGCTGTTGCTCTGCCTCACTGGTTTGATGACCTGGCTATAACTTTCTTGGTGTTTGAGGTACCAGAGGCTTTCCATTTATTTACAGTAATAATTAGAACTGTATTTCCTTTGGGATTGTCAGGCATTACCATAAGATCACTGTCTAACCTCACTTAATACAGAGGTTACTCTCATAGTAGTGGGACTGCTGTGTGCAGTGCATACAGCAATGGTCAGAATAGCTTTTATGCTGAAAATAGAGCAGTGTTCACTGGAACTTCCAAGATGGAGAGTGTAGTTGTGTGTCTGCTCTTGGGGAGTATCTCTGAGCAGGACGGCACTCTGAATTCAAACTAGTGCATGTCTGAGGTGTTTAAACTAGATCTGAAATTTAAAGTGCTTAAAATAAGACACCTTTAACAGCCAAAAATGAACTTATAGGGGAGTATTCCCCACAGCTTGGTGGTGTGAAATTCTTGTTTAGTTTCAGCCTGGAATTGCTGGTCCCACCAGAGCGAAGATCCATGTGACCAGTATGTTCGTCGACACCACTTTACTAACTGCCGTGCTTGAAAGCTTAGTGATGGAGAAAGCTGCTGCAGGCTTAACTCCTGAGGCTTCCAGAAAAGCTTATTCAATGGGCAGTTTCAGTTGACTTACCAAAACAAGCAATGCCACTTTTCTTTTCCTGGTTCCCTTAGCTGTAACATAAAAACGAGGGCACTGGCTGTTTGTAAAGGCTAACAGCAGCACTGTGGAAACTTGTATTTCAGGTCCCAAGACAACTGTATGGTGTTAGTATTGAGCAATCGGCTCGCTCTTTGCTCCGTGAGTAACTCTGTTCGTTACACCGGGCGGTTGGAAGGGCGGCCGTCGCTGCCGGAGAGCTCTGGGCCCAGACTAGGAATGGTACAGTTAATGCTGCACTCAGGCTAAATAACGAAGCTGCACGTGCTTATCGTTACACTGATGTACGAGGGAAGCATGACGCGGCTTTTCTCTTTAACCTCCTGTACTGTAAGGGGATAAAGAGGGAATACAGGTTTGACCGCGTGGCTGACAAACTTTGTTAGCACAAAGCCCTGTGCTGCGGGAGACCGAAGCTTTGTTCCTGTGTCTTCTGGTCAGATGTTGCCTTCAGCACGTTGTGATCTGCCCGGCGAGCCGGGTAACGTGGCCCTTGGAGCTGCGTGTGCATTGTTGGCTTGAAATGGTTCTTGGAGTCGGGCAGCTTAATCTTGTCTTGACAGCCGAATTTCACAGCTGGACCCCCAAGATTTCTAACTATGCTTTCTCTCAACCTTTAGCCTTTTACTGGTTGATTTATGTTAAAACCACTGCCCCTCCCACACCTGACAAGAAAAAACCTTCTTAATTTCTAGCTCTGAGTAGTTAACTGTAAGACTAGCTAAAGATAGCTGAAGACATGGATGTGATGATTTGGATCTTTTCATTTTGGCCAGAAAGCTAACTGCTTTACTTCTTACCTCTAAACGTCCGTAGTGCTTGTACAAGCTTTCAGTTGTGTTCTGCTTTGCTTCTGTATTGTGTATCCCAAATCGGGCAAGTGCTCTTTAATGAGAGTCGTAAACGAGTGTGCAAAACACTTAAACATCATCCTCTTCCCCTGCGTGGTGCTGCCTAAAGTGTTGGGGGTTACTGATGTACTTAATTACAGACATTCTGAAATAGGCACTCCTTTTAATAGATTTGTTAGAGTACCTTTAAAAATGAACTGTTGCTAAAATGAAGCTTGAGTTCTGGAAGTTTCCTTAATCCAAGGCTCTCTTTGCACAACAACTACACGTACTGTGTTTTTCATTGTATAGTTAAGTCTTGTAAGCCAAAAGACGGGGTGTTGCTGTTGGTCAGTCTGCTGGGGACAGACAGCTTTAGCAGATGCGACGGCTTTGTTCTTTGGGGTGACTATGCTACGACTGCGGAACTCTAATCTTTTCTTTATTGTTGCTGCAGAAACTCCAGATGAAAATGGCAAAACCCAACGAGCTGACAGTCTCCTCATGAAGAAGATAAAGAAAAAAAAGAAAAAGAAACACCGGGAAGATATGAGGGGAAAACGGCTGAAGATGTACAATAAGGAAGTGCAGACGGTGTGTGCTGGACTCACTCGCATCGACAAAGAGGCTCTGTCTCAAGGGCAGTGTGATAACTTAGAAATGAACAAGGAATCCTTCCGGTATCTGAAGGATGAGCAGCTCTGCAGACTGAATTTGGGTATGCAGGAATATCGAATACCCCAGGGAGTACAAACACCGTTTGTGACACATCAGGAGCATTCTGTTCGCAGCAGCTTCCTGAAAACTGGCACTAAATTTAGTAACTTCATTCACGAAGAACATCAGTCCAATGGGGGTGCTCTGGTCCTTCACGCTTACATGGATGAACTCTCATTTTTGTCTCCAGTGGAGATGGAGAGATTTGCGGAGGAGTTTCTTGCGTTGTCATTCAGTGAAAACGATAAAAACGCAGCTTACTATGCTTTAGCCATAGTGCATGGGGCAGCTGCTTACTTACCAGACTTCCTGGATTACTTTGCTTTTAACTTTCCTAACACTCCAGTGAAAATGGAAATTTTGGGCAAGAAGGACATTGAAACAACAACAATCTCAAATTTTCACTCTCAGGTAAGAACTGTTTAAAGGGGTAAAAGCTGTACACCACCTGGATTTGATGAGTCTCATTGATCCAGAGCAGGGATGGCCTAGGATAGGTGAGGCGCAGATTTTTCTCTGAGCAGGTGAAAAAAGATGCTGTTGGGACTGCTGCTGCCGTGCTGGTTATTCCTGTTTCTGCTTAAAGCTCTTGAGCGCGCCGGTAGCTGGTGAGACGCGGTTCTGACGCTGTGGACCGTGGCCTGTAGGCAGGCCTGCACTGATCTTGCAGGCTTTTAGTTGGCCTGCTAA
The DNA here is from genome assembly GCF_000690775.1 of Eurypyga helias. Taxonomy (NCBI): domain Eukaryota; kingdom Metazoa; phylum Chordata; class Aves; order Eurypygiformes; family Eurypygidae; genus Eurypyga; species Eurypyga helias. Next base: position 3,930 of record NW_010228773.1, read on the forward strand.
ACCTGGGAGAACGCTGGGCTGCTGCAAAGCAGGCAAGTCTGGGAGAGTCTTGCAGGTTGCAAGTACTAACGCTGTTTTGTCTGTTCGACAGATCTGTGGGGGTTTTTGCAGTGAGGTTGCTTTTCAGGTTTTCGTATATCATTCACAACAGAAGTTTTCTCACGTGTTAATTTTGCCAGTAGCTGCTGGGTGTTTAAACTTTCCAACTTCAGAGCTGGTTAGAGTATCTTTTTAATTGCCTCTGGAAATGCTTTCATTTTACATACTGCCCTGCTTTCCACTGTAGGCTTAAGCTATCTTAAATTCTCAAACTGTATCTCCCTTTGTCTGAAAAGGATGCAGCAGCAATAACTAAGCTAATTTCAAGATTCCCATCTGAAAAAGTCCTTGCATCTGACTCTCGGGATCAAGCTTAGAAGCATTGTTGAACGTACAGCAACATCAGGGTTTAGATTTGTTCCTGATGGAATAAAACCTCGTGTTCTGGTCTGAGGACAGGTACAAACTGCTGATTACTCTTCAAGTCTTTAGTCAAAGACCTTCGCTACTCCTGCTGCTTCACCTGCTGGAAGGAAAAACCTGGAACTGTAGTTGGGTGCAGGTCAGTGCTGTTGAACAGACCTTTAGCAGCAGACTGAAATGGTGATGCTTGTGCTTGGGGTAGCCGGGTCTTCCCAGACTTCACCAAACGCTTACAGGTGAGGCTGGCACGGGAGAAACACTTCCAGTGTTACCTGAGTTACTCTGGTCACCTGGGGAGCCCTTGAACCAGCATTTGGCATCGATACTGTTAAATTGGTGATCCTGACAGCTCGTGAATTTATCTGACAGTGAATAGCTGCTCCGGCACTTACTTCTTGGTAATTTCCGGCTTCTGTTTCCTGGTTTAAGTAGCTCTTTCTGCTGAGGGAGTTGCGTCGGAGCGCGCGGAACTCCAGAGTCAGTCTGCGTGAGGCGCGCACAGACCGCTGCGGTCGGCGAGAGCGCCTTCGCGCAGTGTGCGCCTCTGCTCCACGGATGTGGGACTTGTGCACAGGTTGGGTTTTAGTCTTCTCTACTAGGGGTTTTACCTGTGTTCTTTGGCATGATGATTACATGCTGATAACTTCTTTGAGTACATGCCATGACCCCCTAAAATGGCTAAAGAGCCCAGACGGCTGTTTAACAGTTACCCCTTCTCGGTGCGTGTCTGTCTTGTGACACGAATAGCCTGCAAATACGTGTGAGGAAGGTGTGGTAGTAAGAGGCTTCACTGGGTTACAGTCGGTGCTGGTATTTCAATTAATTCTATTTTATGTGCTGTCTAAACTTGATTAAGATTGAGTCATGACAAAGGTTCAGCTGGTGTGGAATGCCTGGTTCACCATGACCCAGTTAATCCTCTCTGGCTGAAGTATGTTAGTGCACTTCCTGTGCAGGGCAGACAGAAATACCGTCTCGAGCGGAACCCTTCAGAGAAGGGAGGTGATGGTGAAGTACCCAGCGTATGGGTGCGCTTGAAGTGGTGGGTTCAACTATGGTGTCTGCATGCTGTGAAAATTCAGGGTTTGCAAGCTAGCTCACCTTTAAGGAGAGAGCGCTGAAATGCCAGGCTGGAGCAGAGGGGGGCAAGTCTGGTTCTGACACCGCTGTTCTTGACAGCCCTCTTGAGGAATGAGCAGATTGGCCAGGCTTCGCTTTGGACCATCCTGTGGGAGACGTTGTACAATACAAACACGCTTGCTCGTTGCGCCCTTGCCGCTGAAGCATGTTACGCTGCTGTTGTGTGCTGTTCTTGGTGCCCAGTTAAGTCACCTCCCTTGTCGGCTGAACCTTCCGTAGGCCTGAACAGTTTGCTCTATGACTGTGCGGTGGCCAGGGGATTTCGAGCGTTAGGTAGCCTGGAGTCCTGGAGACTCGGTGTCAGGAAATCAGAATGTGATCTGTTAACTGAAAGTTAATGTGACCTTTGGCTTGTACGGCGTTTGGCTGTTTGTGTAGCTTTCTCAGACAAACTGAGTTTCAGGGAGGATGTGAATCTACCGCAAACTACGGGCTTCAGTCTGGAAGATCCATGAAAGTCTAGTGATAATTAACTCCGGCTGTTTGTGTAGCTTCTCAGACAAACTGAGTTTCAGTGAGGATGTGAATCCACCGCAAAGTACTGGCTTCAGTCTGGAAGATTCATGAAAGTCTAGTGATAATTAACTCCCTTGAAAGGTGAATTCTTTGTTCTCGGGGCAGTGAGGACCATGTAAACGGAACCTTTGTAACAAAGCACTCCAACGTGTATTTGTAGTAGAACTCTTTGGTTTCTCTATATAAAAACAATTAAGGTTCAGTGCTCTCTGGATTTTTTGCTTGCAGGCAGGCTCTGGCTCGTTTGGTCTAGTACTTGAGTGTTAAAGCTAAGCCCTAGTTTGGAGCCATTCTCTTGGACTAAGAGCCTCTGAGACTCAAGTCACTGCACAGTAGTAGTTGGTACGCTTCCTTTGTTCACGGACATGCTTCCGTTTGGAAGCGCTTAGTGGAGCAGCGAGAATGAACTCCTATTTTCCCTCTCTGTTCCAGTGCTACTGCTTCTAGGGCTACCTGGTGAATTGGGGTCCGTCTAGACGTGAAAAACTACTTCTGCTTTTTTCCAAGAAGCTCCAGCAGGCCAGGTGGGTTCTCTGTATGGTCCAGAGAACAGCTGAACGGTCAGAGGAGTGGGATTTCTGGGAACAGGAGAGGAAAGAGGTTGGGGAAGTAGGTTTTGCATAAGCTGCTACTGCTTCTGGGAAGGAGCTGGGAGAAGCAGCCAACGGGTGATAATAGGGTAAGTTTTCTGACTGTCAGAAAAGGTTATGGTGTTCCTGACAGGTTTGGTTAAGGAGCCGTGTTGCAGTTGCACTATCTGCCCGTCTTAACTCTTCTTACTTCTGGAAAAAGGTCCCCCCTGGAAGGGCACTTCCCATTTAGCAGAAGCTGTCCAAGTACGGAAAGCAGAAATTGTGCATCGGTACTGCAGGCTTTGCTTTACCGCTTAAGCCAGATAAATGATGCCCAACTGCCTTACTGAAGCATCTGTCAGGCTTTAGTGCACCACCACTGTGCTGTAGTGGCATGTCACAGCCCTTGCTTTGTTGTAACCGGCGAGCTGCCTTGTGTTCCAGCTTGGCTCCTCGTAGCAAGCGTGGCTGGCTTCGCAGCTCACTTGCCATACTAAAATATTGTCCCAACTGATTCATGCTTTTCTTGAAACCGGAGCGAATATTCTGAAACTTAACCTCCTTTGTCTCAAGCTTGTGCCTCACCTGCGTGTCCCCTTGCCCTGCAGAGGTGCTCCTTGCCTCACCCTTCACGAGGCAGGGGTCTGAATCACCCCGGGGATGTGCAAACACACATCTGCAACTTCCACAGGAAACGCTGGTGCTGTCTGCTTCTGTTCTCACTCAAGCATGTGAAACGCTGATAAGCACCTCATTCAGCTGCTCTGAAACGTCCCCATGAACACCAAGAGCTGTTCTTAAATAGCCTGTAACTTCACTTGCAGCGTGGTACTGCGTGGAGTAGGGGATGCACGGGGTGGTGAGAGCTGCTTGGCCTTTTGAAAGGGCATGGGGCGCCCGAGTGGTCTTACAGGCTCAGTGGTCCTTTTACAGCAGGAAGGACCACGGGTGATCTGATCTGTAGACAGTGGCAGTTAGTGCTCGGGTGATCTGATCTGTAGACAGTGGCAGTTAGTGCTCATGTGACCCACGAGTGTTTTTGGAGAGGTGTAGTGAATGAGTTGTAGCCATGAAGGTGCTGTGGTAGTAAGTTATTAACATCTGACAGCTGTGTAAACGGGAATGACCTGGTCTGAGTTCCTAAACAAGCACTGAACCTCAAACAAAAACAAGAAACTGAAAAAGGTCCTAGTGGATATAACAAGGTGACTCAGGGATTTCATAGTCTTGCCTTCCTGAAAAGGGGGTGTGCGAAGTTAGCCCCGATGTTCATGTAGCGTTAAGAGCGCACCTAGAGCGCTTGGCCAAGAAAAGGCCAAGCAGTTGGCGAGAAGATGCAGCAGGGAGGTTCCTGAGTCTTCCTCTGTGCTTGGGTGGTTTAGTGGCCCCTGAGCACAGTGCCTGTTCTTTTAGATGGTCGTGAACACGCTCGTTACCACACACAAAGTGTTGGCATACTCTGTATTCTTGAGACCACTAACCTAACCAGTGGTACTGGTATTTGTGCTGCTCTGCAGAAATTAAGGAAGAGGTAGAAATGGGGTGTGAAGGAAGTCCTTGCTGCATATTGAACTACTTCCTGTGGGGTTGAGGCGCTTGAGATGACTGCTACAGCCTGCTGGGGATTGCCGTGAGTTAGTCTGTATTTTCAGTGTAAATACCTCCTGGTTTGACTTCTCACGTGTATATATTTATTTAAGTTCTATTAAAAACTAGTAAAACATGGAAATCCAAGATTTCCTTTGTACTTCTCATGTTTCCTTTGTAGCTGTTGAATTTTTTTCCGTTGAATTCCAATGCATTAAAAAATGTTAAATCTCCTAGGTTAGCGTTGCCTTTGAAAACACAAGGAAGAGCTGCATATGGTATCCCAGTCCATTTTAACTCGTGGCAAGCCCCTGTGAAGTACTAGTGGATCTCGGCAGGTGGTGTCAGGAGAACAAACCTCACCTGGAACTCGCTGGAATAGCACCAGGCAGTTGAAGCAGCTGGCATTTCAGCTCCGGGTTCTCCCCTGGGTGCCCAGAACCAGACCGGTGCTGCAGGTTTCCAGTGGGCAGCAGGCGAGAGAGTTCCCCTTCGCTGGTGCTGGATGTGAACTCCTACAGTAACGTTGTACTAGGATTTGGAGGCTTCACTTTCTGCGCGGGCAGCAGCCGGGAGGAGGTAACAGCCTCTGAAGACAGCGCCTGGTTCGCAGTCTGTGTGGTCAAACCCCGAAGGGTCAGCATGTGCTCATCCCACTGCTGGTCCGAGGGGCGTGAAGGCAGGGTGAGCTGCACAGTGACCTCCGAGAGCGAGGTAGGGTGTAAACTCGTACACAGCAGGTAGAGGTGATGCGGTGCAGCAGCTGGTTTAGGTGGGAGGAGTAAAGCTGTACGCAAAGTCATCTTTGGCTCCTGCTTAGCTTGTGCAGTCAGTGCAGAACTGCCAACTGCGTGTGCACATGGCTGAAGGAGGGAGGACTCACAGGAGTGAGCTGAACTCTGTAATTAAGAAGCTAAGTATCTATGGTGGTTGCTGGAGGATAACATTGCAGCAGTAACGGTAACGATTGCTTTATTAGTCTCCCCTAATTTACCTTAAACAGCTTCACGGAGTAGTTTAACTCCATCTGATTTGTTGGCTAAACTGCAAAACTTCCAACTAAAAACTGCTTCGTTCACATCTAAACGGAGTTAAAAGGTGCCACACTTTGTGAACCTGACTGAAACTGGGAATTAACCCTCCGTCCTTCGTACCTGGCCCAGGGCTTGGCCGCAGAGGGGGGCTGCATTTTTCACCACAGTGGGGGCTGGCTGGGACTCGGACACAACTCACTACACAAACCAGACTCCGTACGACAGGGTTCCTGATCTGTTGGGGTTGAGGAGCTGCTGCATCTGTGTGCAGCCTGCTCCGTGGCCATATGGCACGTTACAGCTGCAGTCCCGAGGACGAGGCCAGGGAATGCTGGAGTCCCGCCAGCAGGTCTCTGCCGAGAACAGGAAATTGGCAGGAAAAGTTTCCAGACGACCTGGGAAGTGGGACAGTCTGTGCCTTGGAGGGTGTCAGAAAGCCGTGAGTGAGACTAGTGTTTCTGGCTGCAGCAGCGACAGCAGGTTATATGGTCAGTGGGAATCCTGAAACCGTACAGGAATGCTGGATATCCAGCTAGGCCGCTCACTTCCTCAGTGCTGTTGTCCAGTGCTGTGTATTCACTCCAGCAGTATCGCCAGACCCGCTGCCTGAAGTACGCAGGTCTTTCACTGCAGGCCTGGGAAAAGACCCGCAGGATGTGTGCGCAGGGAAGGACACGCACACCAAAGGAAACGTGGAGGCCACAGTCAGCTGCACGAAGGAGCGGAGTTAAAGTGTGCTGGTGAAAGGCTGTCGCAGTGAAACTGTCTGGATTTCAGTCAGCCTGGAAGCGTTGGATTGTCCCTGAGTTAGTCAAATACTAACTTCATTAGTCAAACTTGACGAGTATTTTCTGTCAGGGATAGGGACAGGAGTTCTCTGGGGATACCCCCGGGGCATCTGTTCTGAACAGTCTGCATATTCCCAAGGGCATCTCTAATGGGATAAACGTAGAGGAGTCCAGGATTCATCTTGGCTGTGGCTAGTGCGTGGTGTCAGTCCGTTTCAACCTCTTGTAAGTGAACTAAAGCTGAGGTGGTGTTGCCTTTTCCTTTCCGGCCGCTCAGGTCAATCGGACGTACTGCTGTGGCACCTACAGAGCAGGACCGATGCGGCAGATCAGCCTTGTTGGAGCAGTGGATGAAGAAGTTGGGGACTACTTCCCGGAATTTCTAGACATGTTAGAAGAATCTCCGTTTCTCAGAGTAAGCAGTAACCTGTGCTGTTTTGTTTAGTGCGCTCTAGATATTTCAACTATTATTTTTATGTATTGCCAAGTAATTGGAAACCCTGTTTTCTCTTGTTGATGTGCTGATCGTTTGGGCTCCTGAGGTATGTGCTTTCCTGTGGCCAGATGAAAGGCGCTCAATTAGGTAGCTGCAGTTGTGTGAATAATTAAAAACTAAAATATAGTTTATCACATAGATGCACTGCATAACCACCTGCTTCCCTGTAAACTACGTTTGATAAGTGAGCTTGGAGTGTGTTTCACCTCTCGAGTGTCCGTTAGTCTCTGATCGATTCTTTTGACAGCGAACGTGAACCAGTTTTACCAAAGGCATTGTTTAATTTTTCTATCTCACCCAGTGTTCTGTGTTATGTGTGTGTTGTGGGTTGTTTTGGTTTTGTTTTTTAGATGACTCTGCCCTGGGGTACTCTTTCTAGTCTCAGACTGCAGTGCAGGTCGCAAAGTGACGATGGTCCCATCATGTGGGTGAGGCCGGGAGAGCAGATGATCCCAACAGCTGATATGCCAAAATCACCATTCAAGCGGCGCCGGTAATGTTTTGCTTTCCTTTCCATATTAAAGGTAAAACATTGCAGTCACGTCTGTGTTGGATTTGACAGCAAAACCTAAATGCTTCATGTGTAACTTGTCCGTCAGAGGGCTAATTCACAGATTTCAGTTTCATTTAATTTCTGTTTCAGACTGACAAACACCTTGTTTGTGATGACTGCTTTATTTCACTGCTTCTTGCAGTAGTATGTTCTAGATCAATGCTTGAAATCCCTTTTTTTTTTTTTATTATCCTTCAGGAGGCTTTTTATTCACCTTATTTCAAACTACTGGCGAGTGAAATGCTCTGAACCGGCAGATACCCTTACGGTGTTCCTGCCGCGGTTCAGTGTTGGTGCTGCAGCGCTGTAACGCTGCCTGCCTTCCTAGGAAACGCTGTGGTGAACGTGCTTGCCATCCTCCTCGGTGTGCTACCGAGCAGCTTTTGGGAGATAAAGAACTAGAAGCGTATTTTAATTGTAACGTCAAGCAGAACTTTTGGACGTACTCCCAAATGACCTCAGTGACTATTAAAATAGCACTGTTTTGCATAATGTTAAATTCCAGGAAGAATTCTTTCAGCACAGAGGACAAATATTTTTATGGTGATTGGATTGGTTTTGTGAGGTTTGAGCTCAACCTGAATTGTGCTTTGCTGTATTGATTGCAATCTCTTGTTGAATAAGCACCTAGAAGAAGTTGGAGGGAAGTGCTTTGGCCTTTGATTTTGAAGCCTGCAGCGGACTAGCAGTTTAAGATGATTTTAATACAAGTATCTTCAGTCTGAAACATTTCTTGGTGTGTCTTTTTATCCTCTTATAGGTCAATGAATGAAATAAAGAATCTCCAGTACCTACCTCGGACCAGCGAGCCCCGTGAGGTTCTGTTTGAAGACAGAACAAGAGCTCACGCTGATCACGTGGGTCAGGGGTTTGACTGGCAGAGTACAGCTGCTGTGGGCGTGCTGAAGGCTGTACAGTTTGGGGAATGGTGAGTGCCACTGAAATGCAACTGTTAAAGTAGGGGAGAGTCGTTCTAAACGTTTTCCCTCTTAAAAAAAAAGCCCTTGGGAAACAAGCCCAATCTAAGAAATGGTTTAAACGCTGATTCTGAACGTTTTCCCTCTTAAAAAAAGAAAAGCCCTTGGGAAACAAGCCTAATCTAAGAAATGGTTTAAACGCTGTGATGAGATAAATGCCGCCTAGAGCTTGGAAAACACAAGCAACCCACCTACTATTTTTCCCTCTTCCTGAGGTCGTAGAAAAGTTCTAACAGCAGTTAGCAGAGAACTTTAGTGACATACAGAACAAGCCATAAGATGCCATGCCTGGACTGTCACCTGGGATTCTTCTCCTGAACAGATATATTGATGGTAACTTCCGTACCGTCATCCAAGAACTCAGTGTAATGAGCTTCACCGCTACAGTGCTGTCTCATCTGGTGTGCCCAGGACATCGCTGTTGACCTTGCACAGAAACTGGTCTTGCGTTGTTGCTATCTCTAGCAATTGCAGTAGAGATTGGATAGCATCGTTAGCAGTATCATTAGATTTTCCTATGAGTTATAGGTGCCAGAACTTCCTTTGCTCTGATTCACAGCTACTCGTTGCTTCGGCTTCAGAATTACTCTACTTCAGTTTTTCCTTTAATGCAGAATTAGTCTAATTATAGAATGGAAGAATTGAGGTAAATTCTGGTTCCTAGAACATGCAGAACTTTGATACTGGCAATTTGAACCTCGTTCTTGGACATTTCAGTACAGTATTTATCCACAAAAAGATCACTTGTGCATGCATCAAGAAAGATGTAAAATGGGAAAAAGACAACTATGAATTATACCTCCTTTTCAAAGTACCTGTATCGAGAAGTGATGAGACTGGGTGCACAGTGTAAACTGAAGTAGGCCATTGCTTCAGTGACACTTTCTGCTGGAAAGAGCTGTAATTCTCGAATTCCAATTCTTAAATTCTTGGTATTCTCCTCTTTTCCTAGGAGTGACCAGCCTCGTATAACCAAAGATGTGGTCTGTTTTCATGCTGAAGACTTCACGGACGTTGTGCAGAGGCTTCAGCTGGACCTGCATGAACCTCCGGTGTCACAGGTATTGGATCTTCCCTAGTGACAGCTTGTGCTTAGCACTTTTGGCAGCAGCTTCTGACAGTGTTCAGGTCTGCGGTGTAGCCAGCCCTGCTGTATCCTGGGGAACCCTCAGTTCACAGCTCCGGCGATTTCCCTTATCGTGCTTCAGAACAGAACAGTTCAGTGGGAAAGGACTTACAGCGATTACCTAGTACGACTGCTTTTCCTTTCCACCGAGCTGGGGTTTAGGAGTTGATTAAGGAGTCATGTAGGCCTGGTTTTGGTTTTTCTCATACGCTGTTGTCTTAGGATGTGGAGGCACCTAAACTCAGTCCTGTCAGGCAAGACAGTGCAGCTTCACGTCGGAGCTCCTGTTTCCAACTCTAACTGCAGTGCTCTGAGCTGTTTGCTGTCCTCCAACGTGTACCTTAGAGAAATTGTGTTTTAAAAGTCTAATTCTCATTTAAATTTGAGGTTTTACCTGCTAAACATTGATTTAGACAGGAAATACATTGAAAATAGGTGGATACTGAATTACTTGGAGTGTATACCACTAACTTTACCATCTTTCCTTCTCTCAGTGTGTTCAATGGGTGGATGAAGCCAAACTAAACCAAATGAGACGGGAAGGCATTCGCTATGCTAGAATTCAGTTGTGTGACAATGACATCTACTTCATCCCTAGAAATGTCATTCATCAGTTCAAAACCGTGTCAGCAGTCTGCAGCTTAGCCTGGCACATAAGACTTAAACAATACCACCCCGTGGGGGAGACTTCTCAGACCGCAGACAGCAATTCAAGCTCGAACAGTAGTGTTCCTGGAAAGAGAGAGGCAGAAGGCCAGCCCCCGTGTGCGAGTGTCAAACTAGAGTCTGAAGAACCAGGTGTAGAAACGCAGCTTACAGCAGGGGCGCTCGCCTCCTCTGCTGCTTCGCTATCAGGACTTGTACAAGCAGATCAGGTGGCCCAGCCCCTTCCAGGTTTGAAAGTAGAGTCTGATCAGCACCACGGCCCGCAGGATCATACAGGCTCTTCTGTCTGATATGTATATAAGCAAATGTTTTTTAACAACTTTTTAAAATTTTGATGTGAAGTTATAGTTTTATAACTGGCTTATGTTTTATTGGAGAAATCTTGCCTATAATTCTATAGAGAAAGGTGACATTCCAAAAATGTCAAGCATATCTTTTTTACACAGATTATGCAAAATCCAAGTTGTATTTTAACCCCTTAGTACAACCTGTACCAGTGGTCTACCACTTCTTTCTGTTTAAGTGAAGAGATATTTAATATCTCCAAGTCAGAATCAAATTCCTCCAGGAACATAAAACGATTGAACTGTATTGGTCGGTGTTACTTCCCTGCTTTTATCTCTAATCTTCACCAGAAAGCGATGCTTTTGTAGAAGACTTGCAAAGTGACTTTCCCATCTTGTTTTAATTGCTAAAAAAAAAAAAAGCAGCAAGCACAGCACTTTTGATGATTTGTGAAACCTTTGGTATGTCTGTTCTTGACACGCTGGTTTATATACAAGTTGGGTTTGTATACAAGCTATAGACATTGATCTCCCTGCAGTTCCTACAAAGGTGACCTGTAAAATTAACTGGAGCAAGTGTCTGATCCTGTTGAAATGCAACGACTTACTGACCTAACACTTCCCATAGCACTGCTTACATTGTTTGGTGTGAGGGTTTTGCTTCCAAAATACATCTGCCCTGAACATGGTTAATACTCGTGTCCAAGCTAGAGAACCTGTTGGTAGTCTTGTGGAGGAAACTGCTATCTTTGAGCACTTTAAGGCTATTTTAAAATACTAACCGACTCGGCAGCTCGTTTTGATCCGGCCATAACGTGTCCAAGGAGCCACACTTCCCTTGTACTGATGCACTTATAGAATAGCGCTGAGCTGCTACCTGACTCGCACAGTAAGGCTGTCCTTGTTCTAGGAAGTTCTGTATTACTGTTTCACAATAAAAAGTATTATGGCATCGGACTGCTGTTTCCATGTGTAGCTTCTGGGTGCCCAGGTACTGTGGAAGAATCAGTGGCACGTGCTAGCGCTGTAGAGTGTCAGCTATCGGCAGTTTTTAAACAGTATTTCTGGATGTTAACGTGTAGCCTGTATTTGACTTTCACTCGCCCCCGTTACTGCTGCCCTTTCCAGTCATCAAAAGGAGAAGTCCTGTCCGTCTCTCCTGTCCCCCTCCCCACATTTAGAGTACAAGATGGGTTTTGATGCAACTTAAGCTGTCTCCAGACAACCTTGTTTGTTCTGATCCTCGCTGGGGTAGGAAAGATTTGAAACACTATGTTAGACTAGACAAAAGCAAAGATGCTGTGTTAGTTCTGGATGCATCTTTTTAATGTCAATTATTACTCTTCTCTTTATAAGGGTCTCTAAAATATGTTACTCTATTATAAATCTTACTTTGTGCAATATTGTTTGTGTAGGCTTTTATATACATATTAGCACCTCAGTGTAGAGGTCACTATTTTAAACTGATAGAAAAATAATCCTCAGAAGATACTGCAGTGATTAGTTAGAACCTGTATTACTCCTTCTGTGTATGTATGTATTGTCTTCGGTACAAAAATGAGGACTAGGAAATATTTCAATTTAAAACTAATTTACAGATTGAAGTGGTAGTGACTTGTTTAGTAATCTGTGTAAATAAGGTGTTAGAATGGAAAGCTTTTATGATGGAAAGTAATGTGATTCATGCAGGGGTGTAATTTTAATCTTAGCAGAAATTCTAGATGACCCAGACCGGTCCGTAAATGAGCCGTCTGTTCTCTGGTGGGTTTTTTCTACTCTTTACGTTGAGAGGAATTCCATAGCTTTAAGGGTTGTGCAAAGTAAAATTCCTCACAGGCAATAGTGGTTTCAGTTCATCCTTCACATTCAAAGATCGTATTCCCCAAGGCTGTTCCTTCTTACGAAGTCTGCTAGTCTTCCAAGTGCCCGTGTCGCTTCCACGTGTGCGATTCTTGGGTCGTGTCCATAGAGGGAGAGCGATACAGCCGGCACTGCGTATCCCCTCAGGAATTGACAGCTCGGCAGACGCCGCCACGGGTCTGCACGCGTTCCTGTAAAGGCAGGACGGACCGACCGGGAGCCCCCGTAGGCCAGCTTGTCTGTTCTGTAGTGAAAGCTGGAGGAGAAGGAAGAGGGGATAGGTTTGGAAGTCCTTGTGAATTCTGGTAGCGTTTTTTCAGCTGGAGGGAGGACGACGAGCGGAGTGGTGCGTGTTGCTTTCACACGGTAGCGTTGGAGACATCTGAAATCCCAGGGAGATGCTCCAACTTAGCTCTGGACGGAGGGACACGAGGACAGGATCATGCTCTCCGTGCTGTTCAGTTAGTAACGCGGTATCTAGTGTCAGATGTAAATACAGAGATGTGTCCTCAGATGACCTGAGCTGGCTGCTGCTGTTCTGGCGTGCTCGGGAGATCGAGGAGAGGAGCAAACTTGATCAAAATCTACCACCCCGGTACCTTCGCGGCTTTGGTACGATTTCACCAAAGTGACGAACCGCTTTCCCAGCCCACGTGGCGTAACGTGGGAGAGGGACTGCTTATGGAGCTGGTGGCTGTGCTGGCCAGCTGCTGCTTCAAGGTCACTCCGATCGCACCGAGAACGGGGACAGGATTAGGACAGCGCCTTGATGCGGAAGATGCAAACGCTTCCCAGACAAGAGATGAGGAACGCTGGCTTTTGTAGGCTGTAGCTGTTCAGGAATGAAGTGACGAGCTCAAGCCGCTTAGCGCTCGCTGTGCAAGGCGGATCTCCGGGTAAATCCGCCAGACTCGTGTTAAAGAGCTGGCTGTTGGAATTTCTCTGCGGGACTCTTAAAGCAGCCTGTGTCCCAAGAGGCTCACTTTGGCAAGTGTCATGGGCGGTTCTGACAGTTCCCAGCGGTGCCCAGGTAGATACGGAGCCGTCCGTAACGCTGAACGCACTGGTCAGCCGCCGCGGCTCCTCGGCTCTCCCCGCGCTGCGGCGGTTGAGGAGAAGAGGCTCTGCGCTGCAGACAGCCGCCCGCCGGGCGCGCCAGCGGGAACGCGGCCTTCCGTCTTAAGGGAAGTGCTGTGGATGAAGAAGGTCCCTTGGGCTGAAGGCCCAACCAAGCTCAGTTGTGCTAGAAGTGGGCGAGCAAAAGGCGACGTGAAGGTGAAACGTCAGCTGGCGTCAGTTCCTCCCTCCCGTGTACGTGCCACGAGCCGTTCGTGCA
>NW_010228773.1:17384-18208 GCF_000690775.1 Eurypyga helias
GTCAACGCTCCCCGCAGGTATGGATCTTGCCATACGGAAAAAGGGCTCTCTGCTGTGCTCCCTCAGTTTTCCTGCGTGTCGCGCTGTAGTTCCCCAGACAAGGCTAATGGTCGGAGCTCTTCCCACGGGCCCGAGTCCTTAAGCTGGCGTGGCCTGCCGCTTTCGGGTCTGAATCCGCCGAGTAACGAGCTCCGAGCAGCGCTAAGCCGCGGCGGCCCTGTACCCGCGTAGGGGCGCGCCAAGAGGGAGCTGTTGTGTGCACCCCCAGGAAAGCGGGCTCTCTCCCCGGAAAGCCGGGGCTGAGGAGGTGTCGGCGGGGCGCTCCGAGCGTTTAGAGGAATACGTACGCTTCCGATTACTTCGTACAACGTGTAAAGAGACTTATGTATCGCTGGGTTTGTGACTTTAATTTCATTTTGATTGGCAGCTACGACTTTTTTTCTGTGGTTTTAATTTATCTAAGGTCTCTGCCGACAGAGGACGTGTACAATTGCCTGGAAGACTGTTTGCTTTGTGCGGCCTTAGTATATTTATTGACATTAGCGAGTGTTCAGAGGTTTTGCAGTGAGTAGTGCGGCGGCCCAGCGCTCCAGCCTCTGTGTGAATAACGCGGTGCATCTGTCAGTAGCTGACTGTACACGAGTGTCGAACTGTTAAGCTATTTCTTTGTAAAATAGTCCAACGGAATGCATAGAATTTTTTCCTGTAAAGTATTTTTTTAATAAACAAAGTCTGATTTTGTCCTTTACCGGCCCGGCTCCTTATTTCGGCGGCGGGCGGCCGGGGCGGAGCGGTGCTCGGCGCTCGGCTGGTGCTGCCTGGGC
>NW_010228774.1:0-209 GCF_000690775.1 Eurypyga helias
CCCTTCTTGTGATGGTTTTACACCAGCTCTTCTCTAGTGCACTCAAGTGAAGGCTGCCACCCCTTGTGCAAAATTTGTGATATGGTGGCTCTGGGGTGCAGAGCACCATGATGTGTGTGCTGTCCAACAGGCTCACTTATCATAGAATCATGGAATGGTTTGGGTTGGAAGGGACCTTAAAGACCATCTAGTTCCAACCCCCCTGCACT
>NW_010228774.1:327-21730 GCF_000690775.1 Eurypyga helias
CTCATCCAGCCTGGCCTTGAACACTCCCAGGGATGGGGCACCCACAGCTTCTCTGGGCAACCTGTGCCAGTGCTTCACCACCCTCTCCGGGAAAAATTTCTTCCTGATGTCCAATCCAAATCTACCCACTTCCAGTTTAAACCCATTACCTGTTATATCCTATCACTACAGATCCTTGTAAAAAGTTACACACACACACACACACCCCTTCCTTGTAGCCCCTTCAGGTACTGGAAGGTGCTATAAGGGCTCCCCGGAGCCTTCTCTTCTCCAGGCTGAACAAGCCCAACTCTCTCAGCCTGTCCCCATAGCAGAGGGGCTCCAGCCCTCTAAGCATCTTCGTGGCCTCCTCTGGACTCGCTCCAACCAGTCTATATCCTTCTGATATTGAGGGCTCCACAGCTGGACGCAGCACTCCAGGTGGGGTCTCACCAGGGCAGAGTACAGGGGCAGAATCACCTCCCTCGACCTGCTGGCCACACTTTTCCTGATACAGCCCAGGATACAGTTGGCTTTCTGGGCTGCCAGTGCACACTGCCGGCTCATGTCCAGCTTTTCATCCACCAGTACACATAAACTTTGGATCTCAGATTTAGAATGTAAGGGGCTCTCCCACTTCTGCAAGGTGTCTGCTATGACATAAGTCATGTTATGTGACTGAGCTGCCAGCCATCTCAGACGCTACCAAGCATCACTCCTGGTCTGAGCATTGTTGGCTGTGCAAGAAGCAAAGCTAAGCCTCTTCTGCCTGGGGAAAAGACCACTTACCTCTTTCCAGCTGTAAGCAAGGATGAGGTGGCAGAAACATGTGAAGCTCATTAACATTTTTTGCATAGTATTTAACCTGAGTATTGTGGTAGAAACCGTAAGTCACCTAGACTTTCTGTACAATAAATATACTCCATGTGGTGGTCAGCCCATTAACTTAAACACCATTTTGCATAACATGAACACTGAGGTTACACATTGTGCTGATATCACTCTTCCTATCTTATCAAAATTGCTTTCTGCATTGCTTTCTGTCAGGAATATGATTTACTGTTTACATTTGTCAGTGCATTGCAGGTATCACGGACCAAGTACTATTGTTCTCACTGCTGAATGGACAAACACCACGGTCTCTGGTTGCTGTACCTGTAATAGAAAGACAATAACGGGTCAATAGTTCGTGTCTAAACTCAAGTTGTCATTAGCCTATAGCTTGTGGAAAACTGTACAACTGCTCTTCTAAATGTGTGCCTGCTTGCATGTTTATTCACAAGTTTGAACTGTGTGGAAAAGAACAGCCGCCTTGGCTGCAGAATCTCTGCAAACCCTTTTTTATGAGATAGCAAAGTCTTTCCTGAGCCTTGATATGCTTTGTATTATTTGCTGCTGTGATTGTCACGTCTTCTGTATCTAACAAGGTACCTGGAGACTGTCCTCCTATTTCTAGCAAAGATTTCTACCTGACAGTAATGAGAAGACAGCATCCCTGCCTTTTCGAGGCAGAAAGGGGCACGCCAGTGACCTGGGAAGCCTCATCTGAAATGACTGAACCAAAGCCTGTCATAAGCTTACAGACAAGGTACATGTCATCAGCCCATATCTCCCTCACCTTCCACCCCAACGCTGATTAATTTCTACAAGCCTCATCCCAAGAACTGATGTATGACAGAAAAAAGATATTTCTGTGGCTCTCAGGCCAATTTTTTGTAGTGCATCTTTATCTGCTTTGCCTGATTGATCAAAGACACCATTATCTGCTGTACTCTACAGTCTCATTGACTGGGTTCAGCCTTGCTAACCCCAAGACTTCAACAATCATAAAACTTGCTAAAAATGAAGACAGTTTAAAAAATACAAAAGAGGGGTTCTTGTTATTTGACATCTGGATTCTGGATCTTTATAGAGGTCACATTTCCTTCACACCTCTGAGAGAGAGAAGGTTTCTTTCTGATGACAGCAGAAGCTCTCTTACAAACGATGAGTCATTTGCCTAATTATTTGTCTTTGTTTTGTCATATTTACTTTTGCTCTTTTGCACATTCCCAGAAAGTACTTCCTTGTTATACAGGAAATAAAAGACCACACTACAAGCATCTACTTCATGGAACTCAGCCTCAGAAGAGAAAAGCAGAAAAACAACTACAGAACTAGCTACCTCTAGCTCCTTTAGCCAGTGTAATTTTTAGTAGCCCGTACAGTCCGATCATTTTTGCTACCTGCCACTATCTCCATTTCTTTCTCTGCACCAGCTCCACCCCACCAAACACTGAGCCCTTAGAAACCATCTCAAACCATCTCCATCTACACCTACACATAACCCTCACATTCTTTTGAGGAAGTCCCAGAAAGTACCATTTAAAGGCAAAAATTCAGATGCAATGAACTCGTTTGAGCAAATGAGACCAGAAATTGCTTGCCTCGTTGTTGAAACACATCTTCTTGCACAACTGCCACCAAAGCACAGATGTACCTGGGTGATGGCTAGAGCTGAGCTGCAGATCTGGGAAGGCTGCTAAAGAACCTGCTTCTGACATTTGGGTGAATTTTAAAATCAAGTGAAAGTGTATCCTTCTGTGGGATACCTCTGTTCTTAGGGAGGAAAAATAAATCGCACTGCAAGTACAGACACTCACAGAAATCTGAAGCAGCGTTTCCTCCAAATTATGCATATGAAAAAGTACCTGAGAAGTAACATCACACAACTACTTTTTTTTTTCAGAAAAAGTACCTGAGAAGCAACATCGCACAACTACTTTCCCCCCCCACCCCCCAAATTACAAGAATTACTAAAGAACCTCCTAAATAAAAAGAAAAAAACAAAGGTGGATGTGGGTAACAAGAGTTGAACTAAAATCTGGTCAGACCATGGAGTTTTCCCCCAAATTACAAGAATTACTGAAGAGCCTCCTAAATAAAAAGAAAAAAAAAAGGTGGATGTGGGTAACAAGAGTTGAACTAAAATCTAGTCAGACCATGGAGTTTATTATAAAGATACTTGTTTTAAGTGCCTTGTCACTAGCATATACATATAAAATAAATTATAGAGATAGTAGCTTTTCATTATACTGACATCTTTTTGTAGTGCGTCTGAGAAACCACAGGTACAAGTTCACACACATGTCACTGAGCAAAGTGCTTGTGGTAATCATTTTCATGGGGAAAAATAAGCACTTGCAGGATCATATATTTTACGCCGTAACTTCGGTTAATGCCCACATCAATCAGATTGTCAAAGCTATTTACAGCCCATGCCTGGATATTTCCAGCTTTTGACATGTTATGTCAAGGAGAAGCAGAATTCTTGAAACATAATTTTGTCACCCTGTTTCTACTTACTGCTTTCTTCTCATCTTAGATTTCCCTGGTAAACTCTTTGAGTCATTTGCAGCTGCTTCAGAATTCTATAGCCGCCAGCTCATTAGCAACGTCAAGATCACATTATTCCTCTTTTGGGAGACCTCCCTGGCTTTCCCATAAAACTTACAAGTCCCAAGATTTCCAATATTTAGGTGGGTTCAGCTGCCACACCTTTCTAACCTAAGTTGCTCTGCTACTCCTTTACACATTATGTTAATTTCTTTCATCCAGCTCCAGGAATGTACTGTTATTCTTTCTTCTTCTTTTTCTTCATTTATCTCCTTCTGCATTTGATACCTCTGTCTTTGGCAAGTCATAACTCGCTGATTATGAGCTGCCTCTTGTGGGATTTGGTCAAAGTTTAGAACTAGCCTCAGTTATAATAGTCCCAAAAGAGGGTATAAGAAGGAAAGAGGTTTGGAGGTTCTATATTTTTCTTGTGAAAATTGAAAACTCTGCAATTACAACTGACCTTTTCCTCTTTAATTTTGCCCAGATTAAAATCATGGAGGCATCCACAGTTTTATCTCCATGCATGCCACGTCCCACGTAACAAGGACTCTGGAGTGAGATATTTCAGGCCACAGAGACACAATGCTCATTAACTGGGTGGTACCAGCACAGAAAGTTTCTGGGAACATCCACTGAGAAGAGACAAGCTCAGATGCTCTTTACACCATCACCAAAGGAGATTAACTGAGTCTGGAGACTGTCCTTAGGAGACAGGTGCTGGACTTGACAAGAAGCCTGTGAGAAATGAATAGGTGTAATTTTTTCAAAGGACCAGAAATCTCACAGAAATGGGCAGGGGAAAGGGAGAAAAATGCAGGAAGGGATGAGAGGGTTCAAAAACAGACCAAAACCTGTGCAGGCAACTGCAGCATAAAAACCAAACCAGTACTACCCTGAGACCTTGGTCATAAAGATTAATGGCTTGTTATCTTTACGAAGCCTTCAGCAACATAGAAGTGGCTGTTTCCCTTCACTTCACATCTTTACTGCTGGACACTTTCTTTTCTCTCACTCTCTCTCCCTGCATTTTAGTCTGAGCAATATATATGATTTGAATGCAACGATAAAGCAGACTGTTAGCAGGGACAGAGGTGTGTGCCGACTGGAAACAGCCCTGCTCCCATCCCTTCCCAAGGTCATTCCCCATTAGCCACACATGAGGACCATGAGTCTGTGATGACAAGATCAGCTAGGAGCGTGCACCGAGGGTAGCAAAGGGACAATGTGTCCCAGAAACTTGCTGGAATGTGTGCCTGAGTGCAGCAGGATCTCAAGCCTTTGAGGTGTTGTCAAACACTGTCTTCCTTCAAGACATCTATTAAACAGTGGATTATAGAATGCCCTGATAGGTTTGCATGAAGGGCATTGTGATCCTGACTGACAGACTGATGGGATAAAGACATCAGGAAAACATTCAAAGTTTAATTTCAGCAAAAGTCAAGAAAAACAACTGCAAAGCCTTCCAAATCTTGCTGCAAATAGGCTTTCCCACGGACTTAATGGGGGAAAAAATGTGCAAATTCCAATAGACCCCATTCTAAGTCACATTAGCGATTTGAGATGCTTCATCATTCTCTACACTATATGAACTGCAGACTTTTTATTTCCCAGACTCTACTAATAACAAGCCCTATAATTAGGTATCTGTCCTTTGCAATCAGCACTACAGCTTTCTGTTCATAGGAGAAAAATTGTAGGGGCGGGAGAACCACTCAAGAGCATAGGAAAGAGCTGTCACCAGCGTAGTGTGACTGCCTAATGGTTTCAAAAAAGTTATTAGGAGAGAACAGTTCCTTAATTTCAGTATGTAGCACGCTAATAAAAATGCTCTTGTTCATTTGTCTGTCTGATTGAACCCGACTCAAGTTTTGGGTCCAATCTCCTTCACTCAGCCTGCAGTAGTTAAGCAAGGCATTCCTTCTGATTCCCTCCTCTCCCACACCCATGAGGTGTTTGCCTGAATGACTGGCCACAGGCTGTTCTTGCTCATTAGTGCTGGTCAAGATTTGCTTTTGGAGCAAGGCGATGCAGAAAGACATGCTGGAGAGATGCTGCCCAGGTACCTACCCTCCTGTTTTTCTTCAGTTTAGGAGTGAGAATCACACTGATACCCATGCAGTTGGCCCATTTCTGTTGATTGATTTGGAATGAAGGGCCCAGCTGTCGGCAGGCAAGAACCAGGCTGTTATTTGACTGTCTTGGAAAGCTTTGTGTAACAGCAGCAGGAGGCTTCATTATAAAATCTTGCCCCATTGAAGTCACAATGACATCAAGTCAGGGGTTTTACATCCAAAGGTAGATGCATTTTGTCATCTTATCACAGCCATTAGAAGCAAAAGAGCAAAATTTGATCCAATTACATTGCCCCCAGTAAAAGCAAAAGTCTGCTCTTCACTGCGTTGTACTGCTCAGCCCATGACGACTACATGATCCATTCTGGTGGAGTTCCTCTGGACCCGCTTTTATATCTTGAGAAGTAAATTTCCCCACCGATTTGCCTTTGGCTGCAATTTTAAAATTAATTTCATTCCAGTGCAGGACCCTGTTCTTCACTCCTGCAAAACTGCCTCTGGAGGAAGGAATGACAGCTCTCGGACACAATCTTCTGCCCCGCACTTGCCCAATAGTCTTTTCATCTCTGAGGTTTCCAAAGCCAGGAGAGTATTTTCAGATCCACGCATATTAAAATTAATGCTAAATCAAATGGGCTGCCTGCCGCGGGGCTTGATTGGATTTGGACAAAGAATGTCGCTTTCTGAAGTCGACGTGCATGTAGATCATTTTTTTTCACCACCTAATCATGATTGTGAGAACGTAAATCATGCGAATTACAATGAGCAGGGTTGATGAATGTGCACCGCAGGAACTCCGGCTTCAATCCCCTTGGAGGTCATCACTGGAGAAAGTCCTCTCCTAGGGCTGGGTTTCCACTGACTGGCAGATCCAGTCCTTAGCCACGCTCTTTTGGGGGAGATGAGAAGGATACCACCTTCACTTGTGTTTTGTCTATAACCTGTCTCTCTTTTTAACTGGAAAATGAAACCTGCTAAGTGTCTTTGCTATAAAGGCTTTCTGTATTTTTTTTTTTCATTCACTTACAACTGTGCTCTTAATAACTGGATGTAAAGCAAAAATCCTCAGGAGCACAAGAGTGAAGTCTGCAAGTGCATGGAAATTCAGTCCTCTCAATATTTATGTTTAGCATTAAATACTTCATGCAAAAATAATGACTTTGACTCCCAAGGCCCTCCCTCTCTTATCTCAAAAACTGTTCATACACATGCTCTGGGATCTCTATGCAAATATAAAAAGGGGATTAAGTTGTATGTGTAGTAAATCCTGCTTTTACATTAAATAGGTAAGAACTAACTGAGGGCCTTTGGATCAAAAGTAGGTCCCCGTTTGCTGAGCAGACTAAAGCATTCTTTCCTCTGGCTGCCCTGCCATGCAGGAATTTACCTTTTCCTAGTGGGAAATTTGATTCAATTATAAAATCTATAGTATGTTACAGGTATGCACTGTAATGTACATGATTTTGATTTAAATTACAGCATATTAGGGAATACCCTCTGCCTCCACAGAAACACTCTTTGTTTTACCAGGGGAAGCTGAGCCCCAGCCCCCATCTGACAGCACCATTACATGAGAAACTTCCACATCTGTGTGCCCTTAGGGAAATTCTGGGGACACAAGGTGAAAATGTAAATCATGGCTGGCCAGGAGAGAGGACGAGCCCCTGGCCCCAGACATCATGTCTGTGACCATCATCTGGCAATTTCTCCCTTCCCTTTGCAGCAAAAGCTGAGAGAAGGAAAGCTCCTCGAGCCCCAGTGGCCCTCCAGCCGCCAACTTGTCAACTGTAACTTCTCAGACCCCACGGAAAGGTCAAACCCACTGACATTTTGGTTCAATTTTTACTGCTGGTCCTTTAAAAGAGGAAAAGCAGACTGTGGCGTGGAGCTGAAGGGCATGTAAAAGGCAGAGGGCTCTGCAGGCAGCCAGGCTGCGCGGCCGCTGACCTTGTCACGTGTTGTTTCACCTTTTGTCATTTGTTCCCTTTAAAACAAAAATAACCCCACCCAGATGCTGCCAGGCACAGGCGAATTCCTCTCCATGTGTTTTGTAGGGTCATCCTCCAGGCCCACCACAAGCATGGTCGCCAGCGTGGAAAATATCCCTCAGAGTCTCACCGAGGAGTTCAAAGGAATTGGCTGCAGAGGGTAAAACTCAGCTGGAGACAGCAGAGACAGGGTCACACACTTCCTGATGACACCAGTACATCTCACAGCTGGACTTTAGCAAGTGCTCCCTTTAAACCTGGCCTTTCTTCCAAGAAACCGCTGAATGAAATGAAGCAGCAGGTTTTGCCTCAGTCATTGGCCTTTGCAACTTCCCTGGGATCCCAAGCCCTTTCAGCTCAGACTTTCAGCTGCCAGAATAAGAAGTAACCTTATTTCACCTCTGGATGGGGCGGAAAAAAGCATATAAAAAGCCAAACCCACCAAGCTGGAGGACAGCAGTGGTTACTAATTCACTCTGAGCCCCAGCAGCGGTGGCCAGATGGGGTGAGGATGATGATGTGCTGGGGGCCATGCGGGCAGCTCATGCCAGAGAGGGCTCAGGATGCAGCACACGGCTGTGGAGCCCTCAGTATCAGAAGGATATAGACCACTTGGAGCGAGTCCAGAGGAGGCCACGAAGATGATCAGAGGGCTGGAGCCCCTCTCCTATGACGAAAGGCTGCGAGAACTGGGCTTGTTCAGCCGGGAGAAGAGGAGTCTCCGAGGAGACCTCATTGCAGCTTTCCAGTATCGGAAGGGGGCCTACAAGGGTACTGGGAGAGGACTTTTTACAAGAGCCGGTAGTGATAGGACAAGGGGGAATGGGTATAAATTGAAATCAGGGAGGTTTAGATTAGATGTCAGGAAGAAATTCTTCCCAGAGAGGGTAGTGAGGCACTGGAACAGGTTGCCCAGAGATGTTGTGGATGCCCCATCCCTGGAAGTGTTCAAGGCCAGGCTGGATGAGGCTTTGAGCAACCTGGTCTAGTGGAAGGTGTCCCTGCCCATGGCAGGGGGGTTGGAACTAGATGATCTTTAAGGTCCCTTCCAACCCTAACCATTCTATGATTCTATGATTCTATGATAAGAAAACACCAGCAACGGAGCCCTCGGATGGAAACCATCCACTGGGATGGGTCCAAGTGGGAGATGCCCTGACTCTCCTTCCGGAGAAACGACAATTCACATGCCTCCTCTCAGGGCTTACCTGGGGCAAGATGCCTCAGGTGCTGGTAGTACAGAACCCTCCTTGCAATGAGCTCACAGCTTTGCATCCTGCTTCCAGCAAGCCAGGAAGTCCCAGCCTCTCCAGACGAGGTCTCGCACATCCTCCACCACAGCAAGTCCCTGTCCTCTCCATCCCCCAAGCCCTGTGTCAGGATCACACAGCCCTACCAAAATCTCCAGGGAGAGATGCAAGCTGTCAGGAGCCCCCATCTCCCTGCTTGCCCTGTTGCTATGTCCCTGGGAAGTGTGATACTAGCTGCCAGACACAATAGGGGGATGATGGGATAAGAAAGGGAAGAGGTCCAGCAACTCTTGGGGACACCAGGGACCAAGGGGTTATCCTGGGCACGTTCCCACCAGCACATCTCTGCCTGCCCCTTGTTGGGAGGTTTCCTCACACTCTTCTGGATGCTCCTGCCCAGAGAGGTAAGCCTGTCCTGGAATGCCTGTCCAAGGCTTTAGGGAGTGGGGAAGATTTTTTTGTGGCCCTTCTGTGGCTGTCAGATGCTGCTTTACCATTTCTTCCATGTTTTCTTGTTGCTCCCATTTCTTGTTGCTCTCATCCCCCATTTTTGCTTTTACCCCTCAGATGAAAACCAAACCTCTGCCTGAAAATCCCCGGCACCACAAGGGGGTTATGGAGAGAGAAGGAGGAATCTGCAGGGTGTCCCGAGGGCTGTCCCCTTCCCTGAAGAAGGCAGGAGTGGAAACACAAGGGTGGGTGACAGCAGTGGGAGAGATACACAGCTGACCTCTCCCTTCAGCCCCGCCAACCCTCCCTGAAGTCAGACTTTTCTGAAAAGTAGGAGCAACTTTTGGCCAGACCATACTCTAACATCCCTTAATTAAAAAAAAAAAAAAAAAAAATCACCCACACACCAAAAAAAACCACCAAACTTTTTTCTCCAAAATCTGCTGGGCTAATGCCAGTGAGAGCTGCAGTCACTGCCACCCTCTGCCCCCACCCCAGGGGGCTGGCACAGACCCTTGGGCTGGCAGACCCTAAAAATGGCATTCAGGGACAGCACAGCCTTGCAGGCAACCTCTTCCCAAGGTGCCTATGGAAAACGTGCAGGTGGGTGAGTTTTAGGACATTTGATAGGACCATGCCTCAGGGTCAATACAGACAGTGTTGGCTCTTGGCTTCTTTCTTACCCTCCATTTTCCCTTCATAAACAGTGTTCACACCCATTTATCTCTTTTTCTTCATTTATTTTTTCAGCTTATGCCATCATAAATTTCTGCTTCAGAATTTGTAGCTTTAATAGACAGTTCTGTGAATATATGCATTTTTTCCTGAGACTTACCGTAACATTTGTGTTCCTAGATGCGTATTTCAGGAAGCGTAGCGTAAAAAAAGAGGCTCAGTAGAATAGCGTAAGTACAGTTTATTCCTTCAAGGGAAGGAGGAGACATCAGAAAGCTTCTCAGCTGTTCCTGAGTGCGACTGCCCGTGATTCTGTGATTCGTTCTGCTCTAAACATAACAGCAACTAGTTCCTCAGTGTTGCTGCAAATTTGCACCGCTGGTGTTTCACTGGGTGCACCGTGACTACGACCTTTAGCTCCGTGTTTAGGGGCTAACAGATTAGTTATGCGTTATTTGCCACCTGTAAGAAATACCATCCTGATCCCTACTGAAATATTTGGCCTCTGCAAAAGGCAGCGGTAACTGGTCTTCCTTCTTGCACTGCGGGACGTGAAGCAGGAGGGACCCTACTGCTGAAAGACCTTTGCGTGGATGACAGGATCAGGTCCTGTGCGATGAAACGAGCACAAAATGTTTCTGCCTGCAACATGCTGCAGTGTTAGAAATCAAAGCCGCAGCCAGCAGCAACTTCAGCTCTGCGTAACCCAGAGCCAAACCCGGTAAATCTCCCGTAGTGCTGTCGGACGGGTCCTCTTCCCTTCTAGATCAGGGAAGAGCTGGAACTGCTGGCAGAATTAACTGGGGATCTCTGTACTTTCAGACAATGTAACTTTTGGTTTAATTCTAGTCTCTCATGACGCCAATCCCAGAACACACACTAATAACCATGATTTATGGCTGGAGCCGCTTCGTTTTACTGTGTCATGTAATTGCTATCCTGTTGAAGAGACAGGCTTCTGCAGAATATTCATGGACTGTAGCTCCTTAGCTGTGTGTAGAGCATGTGTCCCGTTTGCTCCACGGCCCAGGTAATGGGATCTGCTAAAATCAGGTTTATTTTAAAATCCAAAAAGGTAGAGGTTGGCAGTCTCCACCTGCACGTCCCTCCTAAGCTCTTTATGCCTACATATTGCAAACACAAAGGAAGAAAAGTTACTTTTCTGATTTACCAGAATAAATGGGTTTAACTCTTAATTTGCAGGTGTTAGTGGCTACAAGCAGAGGCAGCTGGTTCTCATCCATGTAATTGAAGAAATAGCAGGGTCTTTATAACCTTGAGGCTGAGTGAATTCACCAGGGCCTGGATCACTGCATATTTGCCATATCCTTCTGTTTTTCCTATAAGCCTGTTAATGGTCACTGCGGGCTACAGAGAGGCACAAAAACCCTCCGTTGGAGCCAAAGTCACTGCTACGGTGAGATCCAGGTTTTTGGATGCAGACCTTCAAACCAAAAGACGCTGCTGAGATGAGTATTACTGACTCTGCTGGTGCTTATGGGACTGGTAGGATGTAATAGGAATAAGGGTTGCACAACAGGAGACCACTCGAGTCTTCTGTGTGATTTACAGCCACCAATTGCTCTCTGAATGTCTTTGAAAGTGCAAAGTGCAGAAATTGAGTTATTTTAGGAGATTGTTTTCTCTGTGAGAGTAGTGGTTATAACTTGGAGATCTAATCTGGACACAGCTGCAGTTGCAGGAATAGGGCAAACATTCTGCTTGCTTTTAATGGTCTTGTTCTGCAATTAAAGCCCATAAATGCTTTTATGTATATATATTACATTATATTACATATAAATGCATAATGTGTATAATAACAGTGTTTATAATATGCACATGATGAGGAAACTAGTCAACTGTTCTCCTTGGATCTGTAAATAGATAGGTATCTGCATGTGTATTTGCATATATACACACATATAGCTGCTTCTTTAGCATTTAAGGAAATGTAGACTCCCACCGGCCCAGACTGCTCTTGGTGGGTGGTATTAAGCTGTGGATCTGCGCATCACATCACGCAGAGTGCCAGTGGGCTGCTCTGTTCCAACAAAGGAGGGTGATGGAGATGCTTTGCTGGGGACCTCAGTCCATCCTGGGCTGCGGGTCTGAAAGTTCCTGAGATCTGATATTGCACTGTAAATTCCTGCCCCAAAGCCACATCCAAACAAAGTAGAGGCACGGTCAGATGCCTTTCCTTACAGTGGATTATGGAATGGAAGATTAGAAATCCCATAGGATAAAGCAGGCATTGCTTAGAGGGGAAAATTCCCTCTACAAGCACAAATACCTTGAAGACAGCAAAGGAAAGCAGAGGCTGACTAAACTCATATTTACACAATATTCTCTCCAGACATGCTGTGGTGTGGAAATTCCCCTGCAGTGTCTGTGTATAAAAGCCTCTCTAGCCTTGTGTACATAGCACTCCTCTACCTTTTGGGATAAGTGCAAGAAGCTTACGACTAGAATTAATTTAGTTGACATTTTGCGGTACTGCCCGGAGTTTGATCCTCACTTGATGGCATTGCACTTTCTGCCACTGCCTGGGGACTTACAGACTTGCAAATAATACCATTCCCCCTGGGATGATCCAGTGGGGAAGGTATCATCTCTGACCATCATCTGGGATGCTGGGTCCCACCAGTTGTTCTCAGTGAAAGAGCTTGCCAGTGTTTTCCTGGCCATCCTTGCACCCAGTGAGGAACCCCAACCCAAGGGCCATGGCCACAGAAGCGGTGAACTCAGCTTGAGTTTTAATGGGGGATGATGGGAGAGATCAGAGTAAGGAAAACAAGGTTTTGATGGTGAAGCTGGCAGCTGTGATGGGTATACCCACGTGGGCTGGGCAGCTTAGTTCTCTGGCCCCACGGAGCTCAGGGCAGTGCCCCAGGATGGGGATGGCAGGAGGTCCTACCATGGGCACATCTAGCCTGGCTGTGGCTGAGAGCAGAGGAGTGGGGGGCTGCAAGATGGGGCATGACAGCAAGAGACAAAGAAATATGGGGGTAACGGTGCCAGGGAGGCAATTCCACTGTTATTAACACAAACACAGTCATTGCTCTGCCTTTGTCTCCCTATGAATCAGAGGAAATTGCCTCCCAAGCCCTTCGCCTTCCAGCTACTTCAGCTGTGTTTTGTTTCTCTAAGATTCAAATATTCTGGCTAGATTTCAGCATATTATTATGAGAACAGCAAACTATAGGGAAAGTGGAGCTTCACAGAGGAAATAGCCAATGAATGTTGCTTTGAATTCACTTGCTTTTTATGGTAAGCTCTGATGTCAGGGACAGATATGGCTTTGGAGAAGACGCATCGTTGTGCTGCAGATGTGCTTGTGAATACTTAGTGGACAATCTCCTGTGACATTGTAATGGGCAGCTTACCAGTATCTATTAGATTTTTAAGCCTGTCATTTTGATGTGACTGATTTTTCTATTTAATACTGCTCCCGGTGAACTATGAGCTTACAAAAGCAAGAGCACTCCTCTTTGTGTAGTGATCCTATCTGGCCAGATTGTCAAAATGTTTATTTGCATTTTGCAAAAAAGATCGGGCTTTTTAATGAAAATATGTATCGGGTCAAGTGAAAAATGTGATGGTTTGATATCAAAATCCCAGAATGGCTCATGATGGAGAGGGGGAGGCAAACTTCCAAGGGAGAAATCTTTAATTTTGGCACTTCAAAAATGTGGCATTTCATCCCTCTAATTTGCCATGGGCTTTTTGTTTTGAACATTTCTTTTGTTGAAAGCAAGCATGCAAATGAAAAAAAAAAAAACCCTCACCAATGCTATTTAGAATTCAGTAAAATATTTCATTTCATCCTCTTCAGTTTTCTGGAAGAGTTTACCATGAACATTCAAGTACTACATTTCTTCAAATTGTGGGGAAACTTCTGATCCATGAGTTGTGCAGCTTTCATGTGCCAAGAGAGGATCTTCTAAAAGCTATCATATTTCATATTACTCAGTAGGGCTGTATCAATGAGTGTGAAAGAGATCTTTGGAGATATTTAAATTTGACTGGGCAGGACTCCGAAGCCCCTGATCTAGCTGACTTGTTTTGAAGAGGGGCCTGGGCCAGGCAACCTCCAGAGGCACCTTCCAGCCTGGCTTGTTCTACAAGTCTGTGACCATGAAAACTTGACACAGAAAGCAAAAGGACAGTAGTACAATGATCAGTGGAGTTAATGACATGAGAGATGCTTTAAAGTGTGATGAAGTAGCAAAGAAATCTTAACATTAATTTGCTGCAAGAGAAATGATAGAATTCTTCATGAAAGGCAGAAATGACAGACTTTTCCAAAGCTAGTTCTCTGAGATGAAAATCAAGTGACATAATTAGATTACATGATATTGAGATACCTTCTGTCCCAACAAAGAAGGTGGTGCTAAACTGCCACTGGGAAAGTTAGGTGCTTTAAAAATCAGATGTAGACAGCTAGTCCAGACTAAACAGTAGTAAATGAGAAAACTTTGGTGTCTCTCTGGGCCATTGGTACTGGTTTTCACAAGTCCTAGGTCAGAAGTTAAGTTCCAGAAAACAGAAAAAATTTATCCTAAGAGAAGGATAAGAGGAAAATTAAAAACAGCCCTTCATGGGAATCAGCATAGAGATAAGGAATACAGCTTTAGACCCGTTTGGTGATTTCTTGTAGTAAAATGTGTAAGTTTAGTTGAAAAATGGAAAAGTGTTGATACCCTATACATGTGCTTCACTGTAGCATTTGAGTTGATTTTACCAGGCATTTGTATTAAGAAACTAAACCAAGCCAGCCTTGTGGATTAAAATACTATTACACTCTGCCTTGGATTCACCCTGCTTCTGTTTAAATTACTGCTGAAATCCTTTTTTCTTCACCCGAGGCACTTAGGCTAAGTAGTCTTAGACCAGTGGGTCTCAGACCTATGGTCTTTAGAACACCATGAATTGTAACAGATGGCATTTGCCTATTCTGTTTCCAGAAATTGTCCTGCTGGGGAAGCCCAGCCAAGAGGTAAGGAGCACGTCCCACGGAGCAGTCCCCTGCCCATCTGCAGTGCCCACTTGTGTGTGTGTCCATGGGCTCCCACAGCTGGCAGAGACCACTCTGCCCATATGGATGAAGAAGGCTGCATAGTCTGGAGGTGATGTGCCAAAGTTGGCACCCAGGTCACTAGAAGGTTTTGGGCCTCCTGCATCAGTAAAACACCTGGAAACATTTTTCACTTTGCAGTCAGTCAGAGCAGAGGAGCATCGTGCCCAATGGGAAATGGCAGGGAGGGGTGGGCAGGGGAAGAGGAGGTTGCAAAGCACTAGTTCTGCCAAACTAACCTTATTATTTTTCCCTCCTTTCTCTTTTGACATTAAACAGGCTGAGTGGATGAAGGGAAGATGCAGACACAATTAATGAGATATTGCAAACAGGAGGCCGAGTCGCCTTTTATGGCTAGTTTATGTTTCAGACACACAACTATACAGAATAATGCAATAACAAAAATCATGCGGTATTTACCCTGGGTTTATTTGCTGCGAGTCCTTTGAGAGTTGCTTTGTTTGTCTTTATTTAATTGGCATGGTCGGATGGCCACCAGCAGATCCAATTAAACAGATTCAATAGATTCCACTGTACATTTTTATTATTTTCTTCATCAGCGTGTAGCATAAAATGTCCAAAATAATTTGTCTGAGTACTAGTAATGAATATAAAGTGCATTCTCTTCCAGCCTGCATACAGTAAGTTTCAGCTGTGTACAGCATTTTACAGCCAAAGCAAACTGGGTTAATAATGAAATCACTGATGCAATCTTTAGTACAGGCTTAGTAGGGACAAGGGTACCATTGCATGTTACGATGCGAGGTGTTTGGTTGCTCATCTTTGGGCCTATGTGAGCACAGATAGGCATTATGCCATCTTTTTTTAGCGATCTTAAGCTTCGGCGTTTAATTGTTAGGTGGAACCTATTTAAGAAAATCCCACCGATGGGACTTGGGCATGCCCTTAATATCAGGTATTTGTTTAAGTGCTTTGTTGAATTCGAGCCTAGTAGATCCCCTTGAAAAGAAAGTGATTTTCAATCTAATAAGGTTATCTTAGTGTGAACATTTTAACTACATCAATCAATATGCCCGTCAGGAGTAAATGACTAATGGGATTTCTCTTTTCTTTCTTTCTTTGTTACCACAATGATGAATTGACTTTGCCTGTTGCTGAAGATCCTCATCTCCTTAATGCATTGCAGATATGTCTAATGGACACAAGCTGTCAGGGTCTGGCAGTAACCAGTCCCAACCAAAAATATTTCCCCCTGGGACTGGTTCATCAGATTCCAGCTCTGCTCTCACAGTGGAAAATGTGAAAAGGCTGGAAAAGGAGTACACGACTTCTAAAGAAGCCTTCAACAAGCAGAGAATACAAGATTATATTAAACAGACTAATCTTGCTCACTTCAACAAAGAGATGACTAGGAAAAACAACACAGAGCTTCTCTGGCGTGCCGAGCCCGAAGGACCCTCCCCATCCATTCCTACAAAGCAGAGTGAAAACAGCAAAGAAGTTTGCTGGAAGACCCCTGAAGAGATTTCAAGGAAAGATAAGATATTAACAGGTATCTTTTAGTAATCTGTTAGAGTGAAGGAGAGAGAACAAGGCAGCTGTCCTTGATCTTTTCTAAGTTTCTGTTGGCATATGGTAAATATGAGTGCCATGCATGGACACCTGAAACAGTGGTGAATTTTGAGGAGGTTATGTGAACTGCTGGGCTGGTTTGTACCATGTTTTGGGCAAAGGTACTGAGCTGTGATAGCATGGTAAGGAGCACCAGCACCCAGACCTGAATCCCCGCCATCGAGTTTGTCAGGTCGCTCATCACAAATGCAAAGTGCTAGTCTAAGTGCCCCGGCTGGAAAAAACAGGATTTCACCAATAATTTAAAGAGGAGCAGGGTGAATCCAGGACAGAGTATAAATAGAAAACCCACACATCCATTTTAGGCAGCACTTCTGAATTTCCAAGGTGTTTGAAGTCCAAACACTGTGATTATTTTCTTCTGGAGCAGGGTAGCTCTGTTGCATGTAAATGCCAGCAAATTAATATTAGACAATTATCTCTCTTGTTAAATATCTCAAGATATGTTTATCTTTCTTTCTTTTTTAATATATATACCCTGTTTTTAATAATATTTTACAGCTCATTAAGTAACCCAGCTAATGTTTGGAGGCAGATAGCAGGGACAAAAATGTAGTTAAACCCTCTAAATAAGAGGGGAAAAAAAACCCAACTGTTTTAGGGATAGCAAGAACTTGTTCCATTTTGGTTCTGCCTGTGGAGACACAGCCTATCTCCTCTGCTTGCGAGCCAGAATGTGGCTTGTGACTGTGAGGCAAGACAGGGTTACAGCTGTCCCCTGTGAGTGGGTGAGGAAGGGACAAGTGGTCCCATCAAAAGCCATGGGAAGGGGACCACACGACAGCCTTGGGGAATGGCAACTGGTTCCATACAGGGGGAGAGTCTGGCTCCTTCAGCAGAGACTGGACCCCAAACTGGAGTCCAAGTGGGACAACTTGGCCTTATCCTGAATATAAATCAGGTTTTTAGAGGAAATATTGGACTTTTTCCATATTTCTTCTTTGAACACACTATGAACGTATATTCTACCTGCTATAGGAGAGCCCCTAGCACAGCCTGCCTTGGCACAGCTAGAAATGCACAGCCGGCATGAAAGAGCCAGGCTAATCCTTGAACTGAAGGGTTACCTATTTCCTAGAG
Source organism: Eurypyga helias (assembly GCF_000690775.1). NCBI lineage: Eukaryota > Metazoa > Chordata > Aves > Eurypygiformes > Eurypygidae > Eurypyga > Eurypyga helias. The sequence goes on from NW_010228774.1 coordinate 17,867, forward strand.
AATTCATGCATTGGTCCTCCTTGGGGGTTAGCCAAGAGAAGTGGTTTGTACTCACTTTTTGTATTTTTCTGAATGCAAATTTGCCAGCTCCCAGGAATGACAGAAAACGACTGTTTGTACACGTAAGGTTTATTTTTGAAGAGCTTTCCATGTGGAAATCAAGTATTCTTAGCAGGCATACACGTGAGCTGCATCCTTGAGGACAAATCTGCCCCAGCAAGAGCTTGAGTATCTGAAACAGCCACAAGTGACTGAAAGCAAATGCACGCAGAAACATCTCTCAGTGGTATCCCAGGCAATCGCTTGTTGGATTTCCACATCACAATTTAAAATTCAGATGAAATATGAAGTTTCTTTCAGCCTGTTTCAGTAGAGGGCTAGTATTAAGACACAAGTAAATTTACCAAGGAAAATCAAATATGGGAATGCCTCATTAGGGATCTAGAGTGAATAGTTAATATGTCTTCAAGAATTTGTACAACGCAGTGATTCACAGGGCTTCCTTACCTTTTTTAATCCCTTTCCATTGTTTTGGGTTTGTTTGTGGGTTTTTTTCTTCTTAAGAGTGGCTTATGTAATCTGAGCAATAACCTTCATTTAGAGGCTTTTTCTGGCTCCCTGTCACAGCCATGCCTCTCTCTTTTTCCATGTCTTTTACTCTTCTACATTTTCTTTTCTACCATCTCCTCTGCCACCCTACTGCCCTCCCCAAATGTCTCCATCTCCACACTCTTCCCCCAGACCTCTGTGTGCCCGAAAGCTCTCCCTCTGCCCTCTCTGATTTTTTGGAAATAGCATCATTTGGGATGCTGGCACGGAGGTAGGTCGCATAACCGCTGGTTTCTCTGACAGAGCATTTGAGCTGAGACATGCAATTAACCCTCTAGGTTGGGGGCTGCGGTAGACCCCAGGTCAGTTGCGCTCTGCATGCAGGGAACATGCAACCCGTAGCCACTGGATTAATGCAAACCTGGAGGAGAAAGGCGCTGCTTGGACAGCAACGCCCCTCCCAGGGCACTTCATCTGCCTGTACCAGGTGTTCAGCCCAAAATTCCCAGTTTCCTCTCCATTCTTGTAGCATCGTGACCTTCCCACAGAGGGGCAGCCCCAGTCCCCTCCATCCAGTTGCCCCTGTGCAGTCGCATCAGCACGAGCAGGGGAGGTGAAACACCCATGGGAATATGCCTTCCAAGGAATAGGTAAAATAAGAAAACCCAAGCTGCTTACAGATGACTCCTGTGCGGAAAGGCAAAGTAAATTAGCTTGTAACTCTTGTCTCTTCCTCTGCAAAGCCTGCCCTCGCTCTCCAGCAACTTTTTATGGCTCATTTTTTGAAGATTTTTCTTCTCTCTCCTGCAATTTATTATACCATTAAAAGCTATGGGGGGAAATGTTCCTCGTTAAGGTGGGAAGGTTTTATCTGAAATACAAAATAATGAAATAGCAAGAAATCTCAAGGCAAGAAAAAAAACCCTGCTGTTCTACACAAAAAGAGGATTTTTTTTTTTTTAAAGAAAGCTTTTTCTCTCCCTTCCAGCACCAGTGACAGATTCCCCGTCAGCTCAGCCCACTGGCTCTAAGCCGAAGGAATCCAAGTAAGGAGGGTAATTGGTAACATTTTTCTATATCATTCAGTCACGTTAGGCTGTATTTATGCCATACGCGGGCGAGCAGCAGGAACACCTAACAACTGGAGATTTACAATGTGCCTGAGACACCCCCAGCCCGGCAGCTGCTGCTGTCCCCCTGCTATTAATAAACTGGAAGTTACATCTGTCTGAACGGTTGTCTTTGGGCCCCTCAGCATTGGCTGTATGAAAAGGGACGCTGCCGGCCTCCGCAGAGGATTTTTGTAATTTTTTTTTTTTTTGGTTGTTGTTAGGCAGATAAATCCCGAGCAGCATCCCTCAAAGCGGCTCAGATGTGTGATTTTTATTTTGCAGGCTGCTCTCCCAGCTGGTGAGGAAAGTCTGATTCCCCAGCCACGGTAAATCAGCGTAATGCCACCCTTCACGCCACTGATGCTGGTGCAGCGAGGTGGATTTACATTGGCCGGGGACGTAGCTCACTCCTTTCCTCTGTCCGATATAAACATTAGGAATATCTAACCTTCCTTGAAGACAGAGAGAAGAGAAGGGAAGAGAAATTGAATAGAGATGCTTGTTCAAGAGACAAAGACCAGATTCTTTTACAGTGTACTTTAAATGTCACTCAGGTCCTTGATAACATTCCTTATATGAATATATGAAGGATGTTTTGCCTTCTTTCCTTAAGGATGTTACCACACGTGCTTGGCACCAAGGGCAACGGATATAAGCAGCTGTTTAAGGGAAGGCTATGGTATTGTTACATGAACACGCAGCAAGGTGGTTTCTTTTTCATTATAGGTTATAGATTCATAACTTGCAGCCTGAAAGAGTGCAGGCTCTATTTCTTCCCCAAATTATGGAAATGTTGTGGTCTGTGGTAAAATCTCTGCTGCGATATCAAGGGAAATCTGTCTTACAGTTTCCAGGCTAACAGAAAGTCACAACACAAATGCAAAGAAAATGAGATTTCCAAACTGCCTGAGAGGTTCATGCCTTCCTGATGTGTTACCCTCCAACCCCCTGGTCCCAGGGACAGGGCTTCCCAAGATATTTGGGTTTGATACATGTCCCAGTTAACATGCATGTGGCCCTTTACAGGGCTCTGCTCCTCCAGGTGTAAGGTGAAGATGGCAGTGTCCTGCTACCTCAGCAGAGCTGGGAGAGCAAACACACGACGGAGGCACCAGAGCATCGCTGTTCCTCAAAGGGTTTTCATCCATGGATGCATTAACTTGTGTGCGTTGTGCCCAGAATCCTTTAAAATTTGTAGGTAACTAATAAAAAAGCAGTGATGTGTAAAGGTCTTGTTGAATTACTAATGCAGATCAACCACAACAACAAAAAAAGCCCTTCGCTCCTGCCCTTGAATCAGATCAACTCAGGCCCCAGACACAGTTTGTTCAGCATCCTTTTTTTTTTTTTTCCATGCCTTTTTTATTTGTCAAGGCCATGGGCATCTTTAAATTAGTATATCACAGGGACAATCAAAAAAATTCACCCTCTGTTACACAGATAGAAGCAGCTGCCCACCTTGATAGCTCTGTGGTGTAACCTGGGAATGATTTCACACCCTGCCAGAAAACTGCAGGTGAAGAGAGAGGAGGTCTGAAAAGCCCCAGTTAGCCCTCTGCCCCCGGCTGCCCTTAGCTTTGCAAGGACATGTCTCCCCCCTGCATGCTGCAGACCTACCATTCACATCTGAGCTAGAACTCATCTAAGGTGACTGGTGATCCCTGCCCAAAATAATGCCACCAAGAATCACTGGAAACTGCTGGGAAACCTCGCCTCCTCCTAAACCCTACAGCCCTCTTTCCTGCTGGCCATGAACCACCTAAGATCATGCCCCATGATGTCATGTCTTTACAGATGGTGCGTAGAGGGCTCTCTTGACTGCTGCAGCAGCAGAAGGCACGACACCAAGGGCAAGATGACCCAGACGGAGTGGAACTATTCAGGCAAGACCTTGGCTGCCAGGGAGGACGGTGAGTTCAGTTAAAGCTGCCCTGTCTGACATCCCAAGTACTCAGAATTGTAGGCTGTTTGTTTTGGGTTTTCTTTTTAAAGTGGCTTTTTGGCATCAGTTTACTAAAAAAGCTCTCACAAGGTAGGTTTTTTTCGTCAGAAATTTTCATTCAGTTGAAGCACTTTGACAAGGATAAATGCCTCTCATTACCAATTTCCTGAGTTCGGTTCCAATATTATGAAGTAAGGTACCCCCCTGCTAAGCCAGGCCCATGCTCAGCACCTGATGGCCCAGAGCTGACAAGCATAGAAT